>NW_028261389.1:44242760-44540260 GCF_051295495.1 Thamnophis sirtalis | reverse complement strand
CAGATCTGGCCCGTGGGGTGCTTAGATCTGCCCTGGGGGGCGGGCACCCTGGAAACAGTGAAGGACTGGCCTGCAGTATCTCTGTCAGTGAAAACAGAGTTTGGTGGGAGGGATGCGTGTGACCTTGTAAAAGGCCATCATAGCCAAAAACACAACTTGTGAGGGGCACAGGTGGCACTCCTAACTCTGTTTTCACTGGCAGAGGGTTGCAGAGGGTCTTCAAAGAACCATATTACCAATTTGATATATCTGTATCAAAAATTTTAATTGCTACAAAGAGGTGGAACAGTTCATTTATAACAGCAAATACATAGATTGAAACTGACCGTGGATCAGAACTGCTCATGTGCAAGGTCCAAGTTAAGCCAAAATAGAATAAGAAAGCAAATTAGTTTCCATACTATAATATTGAACAAATACCCAACATTCTCAAAAAAAACCTGCAGGAAACATTCCAAAGTCCTGAATTACATTGATAAGGCAGTAGAGGAACTATGGAATGAAATTCAAAATTTGTTAGGAATGAATGTGAATGAATGTGAAAAGAGGCTGCCAAAGATCAAGAAGCCTAAGAAAGTAGGATGGACATTCTCAAAATCTATTTTTTAAAAAAAGCCAAAATCAAGAAAGACAAAGTTCTTTGAAAAGAAAACAGTAAACAACCAGGTGGATGGAGAGTAGCAGCTGCCCTAGGTACACAATTGGAATCCCGGATGGACCAGGTCATCCAGGAGAAAATATATCTATGCCAAGGGTGTCAAACTGACTACCTGTGATTGCATAACCTGCAAGCCACACCCACCCCAACACTGCAAAGGCAAAAAAACATCACCTCTGGTATTTTCACACACTATTAATGTTGTAAAATATTTGGGCTTAGAGGAAGTTTTTCTGCATTGTCTATTTTTGAATCTAGTTTTCTATTTTGTATACTAATTCCTGAAAGAAACTATTCAATTTTGAAATAAAATTAAAATTCAAGTAACAAAAGAAGCATTCAGTACCAGCAACATGGTCATGTATAACAATACAATTACTGTTTTATCAGAAACCATATCATTTTCTTAATCAGGCTGGCATGAAGAGGCTTGAATCATTTATTTGAATCCTGTACAACATTTCTGTCAACCGACTAAAGGTATAATAAGAGAGAGAGAGAGGGAGGAAGGGAGGGAGGAAGGGAGGAAGAAAGAGAGAGAGGGAGAGAGAGAGAGTATTCTTTTACCATATATCTATAATTTAAAATAAACTTGTTAAACTATTCATTGGCAATGCACTTTTTTCTTTTTTAGACAAGGTGTTTCATCAAAGATTCTTTCATTTTTATATTTGAATATAATGATGTAACAAATTTAACTGGAAATTATTTATATTGAAGTAAAAATACTTTGTGTTGCAGTTTTCATCTCAAAGCATATATGAATACAAAAATGTGTCAGTCAGACATGGTAACAGAAAATGTACAACATATGTTATATTCAGAATTATGAAACTATATATCTAAACATTGTCATCTTGAAATATAGTACCATTAGTCATATTCCTACCTCCTTACTATCGCCATTCATTATCTTTGGGGAAGGGTCATGATTGTTTCTGCAACTATCAAATTCAGATCTTTGTCTTTAATACATTCTTTATAAAAATGAGAAGCATACAAATGTGAATTGCATCTTTGGTAAACTGCCTGACATAAGAGTAAATACAGCTTGGCTTGCATATTGCATGATCGTTTTTAGTGGCCTTGATTATGTTGGAGTATTGTTTTTTATACTTTTCATATTATAAGCTGCCTAGAGTCGAAAGGTGGCTATATAAATTCTATAAACAAACAGATAAATAGAAATTCCAACATATGGTGTTTAGCAAGTACAATACTTCCAGGAAAAGATAGGAGGTCTTTGGGAAACTGAATCTGTCAATTTTGGTTTCATATTTTTTGAACAATAAGGTTTTTCAAATCATTCAGTTATTTCATTTTTATATAAAATTCATAAATAACCTATTTAACACATATTTTTGTATATTTTTTAATTTTGAAAACTGCACTACAAACAACTTATTGGATTTTCAAAATAAAATCTATAATAAGGAAGTGTGATTTAGGTATGAACCAAATTATCTTCTCTCTTATGTCCAGTAACCAGAACATATTTCTAATGGTCTCATGCAATTTTTACCCATTGATATGTTCTTGACGAGGGAAATAGTTCAAAAAACAAAGGACTATCTCATATCCTGTTTTAGCATAGGTCTTGAAACTGACCAAACAGCTCTGCCACAGGAATGAATGAATGAATGAATGAATGAATGAATGAATGAATGAATGAATGAATGAATGAATGATTTTCCCTCATTTTTAATGCAGTAACATTTCCAGCCATAGCCAGCCATAAAATTGTTTCCAATTCTAATTGGTAGCAATTATAAAGAATGACAAGAATGTTTGTTTGCATTAAAGGCCATAAATAGTTAAAAAGAAAAAAAATATTTACATTTGAAGTGAATAGTGCACAAATGTATACTTGCATTTTTCAGTGATCATTATGTATTGTCGCTAAGTTATAGCATCCAGTCCAGTCACAAATATGTTGTTTTCAGATTTATTCATTTTTCTTCCTTGCATTGATCTCCTCTCTAACTTAAAGCTCATAAGCTTTTCTAGTAATATCACTAAGTTTGAATCCAGCTGAATAAGTCGAGCAGGTATTTCTTCATGTGCCAAAAGTTGAAGTGGAATTTGGCTTGGTTTACAGGGGTAGAAAAAGTTGCAACATAGCTAATGTAAATAAGTTTTCAACCCTTTGCTATTTCCCTTAGTAACTATATACTGACCTATTCAGTTTGTTCATATAAAAGATATTTATGGGTGAGTATAAAAAGCAATATTGTTTCGAGTATTCATGAATCCAAGGCAAAGCAGTGTCCCCAATGATGGGAAACATAGCACTTTAGCAAAGGTGAATTAGTTTTCAAATCACTTTATAATATATTTTAGTGTTCAAGAGGGGTTCTTACTCCCAAAGCTGCAACACAATTTTTAAAAACCAAGAAAATAGTTTTACTTGTTTCAGATGGGGAAAAACAGAGCAAAATAATCTTTAGCAGTCCTCAAAAAACAAACCAGTTTAACATTTTGTGAGTGTGAAGAAGAATGTATCTGATTCAGCCTTCCACTCAAAACCTTTAAACTTGCATAGACAACGTTAACCACTTCCATTGTGACAACCTGAGCTATCTGGGTATATTGCTCTTTAACAACTTTAATTACCAATCATCAGAAAACTATGGAGAAAAAGTCCAACAGATCTGGGAAAAGCCAGGCTAAGAATATTGGTTTATATCTACTTTTTTTAAAATCATTTATTGTCCTTTTGTATGTATTATCATATTTGCTGTTCCAAAATTGCCAAGAACCATTCAGCTGTATCTTTATATTGAACTAATATGATGTCAATCATGACAAACCATTGCAGCAGATGCAACTTATTGAACTACTGTATATAATGGTTACATTCCCACATAACAGTAAGTCATGGTTTATCCATCTTAAATAAATCATACAGTAATGATTAAGTTTACATACCACATTAAGCCAAACCTAAACAATTATGTTTCTACTGTGGCCTTACATAATGTGTAAATCTAGCTTTTCAGTACCAAAAAGCTGGGAAAATCATCAGCAACAGCAGGTCACACTGTTTTAATAGTGTGATATCTGATAAGGATTATTTACTAGCTTGTGTAAGATTTCAAATGTTAAGACTTATCTAACTTTGATCACAATTAAACAACAGCATCATGCTGTTAGTACAGCATCTCCACCCCATGACTCTGTTCTACATGTAAGAAGGAGCTTGCATCTCACCGGGGGTGGAGGACTAAACCTTTTTCATGCAGCTCTCTGTTAGTATAGGAAAGGCACTCATTCAGAAAGCTTCAAATAAATCTCATGTGAAGTATCAGGAACAGGTGGTGGAAAGAATGAGATTAAGTCTAATTTGAATAAGGAAAGCTTGACTAATTTCTGTATCTGCATTTAACAGGAAGCAGGGTAACATTTTCATTAGCTGTTATAAAACAAAATTCAGGAGCGCATATTATATGGAACTGCTTGATATTCTTGGACTAACAAATTAAGTGCTTTCTCCTTGTCTTTATTGGTTATAATTCCACACACTGTGGTCTTCTTTGCTGACCAATTGCTACTTTATAATACTGTAAAGACAAATTATAATTGAAACATGTACTTACTGGAGTTGGTTCACTTTAATATCATTATTTTTCTTCTAATAACAGAAGAACATTTTGGATGATAATAATTATGATGATTAATGTAGATTGATCATTGTATCTATAATGATAGGCATTTAGGGAGCACTACAGTATTTGAAACATTATTAGAGTTTAATTCAGAGGAAGATGTACAGTAGACAGCTTAGTAAAAGATATATATTTAGGTATAGGTATGGAGTTCTGAAGCTCTCCAAAGTTGGTTGTTTGCAAATATTTCATTACCCAACTAGTTAACATCACCAGTGTATGTATATAGCAATAGTACTTAGACTTATATCAGGCCTGCAGTTATTCTTTTTAGGATCTTTGGCCTGCCAAACTCTCTTTTATTTCACTGTGCTGTTTCATTAGTGTAGTAGTTGGGAGGGGGGAATAGAAAGCTGCAGGATGGATATCGGAACAATGTGATGAGGCGGTTCCTAAGTTTAGAGATGTAACTAGGTTCCTTCCCTCGTGGGGGGCAATAAAATGCCATCGTTGCTGTCAACTTGGCCACAGAGTGTCAGAATGCTTGGCTCCAGCCCCAATGCCACAAACGTGCACACCAACCACCACAGTGGTAAAGAGAAGTCCCCAGATGCCACCACAGAAGAGTCATCTGGGCCAACAACCTCTGGAAGAGGATCCCCAACCTAAGGTGACAAAGTGTCCTACCAATGGGGAGGCCTTGGAGGAGGAAAATGCTGAAGATGACCCAATGGTGAATGCACCAATCCGCCCCTTCGCCTTCCAATTCAACCTCCAAGTACTTGAGATGGGGGTAGAAGGGGAAGTTGAAGCAGTTGTGGACACTGGTTGCACTCGATGCTTAATCAGCATGTCAATTGTCAAGCAACTAGGCATACAAGACCTCTAGCCTGTCCCATTCGGGTTGAGCAGGTAGTTGGAATGCTGATATATACACTGCTTCACAACGCTTTAGAGCCATCTCTAAGCAGTTTACAGAGTCAGCCTATTGCCCCCAACAATCTGGGTCCTCATTTTACCAAACTTGGAAGGATGGAAGGGTGTGTCAACCTTGAGCCACGCACAATCAAACTCCTGCAATGAGCAGTGAGTTAGCCTACAATACCGCATTCTAACCACTCTTCTATCATGGCTCTTGTGTATGCTTGTGTATATGTATATAGCACTTCATACCCAGAGACACATTGTTCAGTATAAATTCATTTTGCCTTACTATGTATTACTAGGGCAGTTCTCTGGATTGTTTGATTTTTTATTTTAATTTTAAAGGAGACATCATATCTTTGCTTGCTATAGGGAGGTCTATATGCAATTCCCCTTAATATACAGTAATATAGCTGTGTAATATAAATTCCTTGATTATTACTTTTTTGCATACTTTTCCATGGTTTTTTAAATGTATATTTTCCCAACCATTTCATAGTGTTTCTTACACTTTCAGTCTTTAATGCATTTATCTTTTTAAACATAATTTTCAGAAAGATATTTATCTAGTGTTTTATGCAACCTCTAAAGGCATTCAGTGCATTCTATTTGTGTATTCCAACAGATTTCACAAAACTCATTCCAAATAATTTTTTTAAAAAATGAATTAGTAATTTTAACATAAAAAGATATTAGCTTAAATTCATACTCTAACAGAGGAAATTTTGCCTTCTCTTCTTTCCTAAAAGCTTATTCACATGAAAACATTCAATTTCTGTTTCACTGATTTAAAGATCTCTCCCCACCTCTCTCTCATAATGAGGTGAAGAATGTTAATTAGGTGTAGTAGTTAAGGCACCAGGCTAGAAACAGAGGGATTGTGAGTTCTGGTCAGTGATGGGATTCAGCCAGTTCGCACCATTTCGGGAGAACCGGTTGTTAACTTATTTGAATCCCACCACTGGTTCTAGTCCTGCTTTAAGCACAAAGCCAGCTGATTGACCTTGAGCCAGGGACATGCAGTCAGGGGAGGCAGAGGAGGCAGGGCCTCACCACTGTCATCATGAAAAGAAAAAAAATTAAAAGGAAAAAGGCTGATGTAGTTGCTTCCAGAGTCACAGTGGATGACTCTGCTTAGTGTTTAACTGTTTAAAAAAGCCTCTAAAAAGTGACCTCTACAGGAGGAGAGGGAGAACCACGTGCCTCATTTAGTCTATTTTTATGATCACTCGAGCAGAGTTAACCAAGGGTTAAAAGCTGAAAAATTCCTTATGTAGATGAGGCACGTGGTTCTCTCACCTCCTCCTATAGAGGGCACTTCCTTTAGAGGCTTTTTTAAACAGTTAAGCAGAGTCATCCATTGGAGACTCTGGCAGCAGCTAACCCAGCCTGACCTCAGCAGCTCTTGCCTTTTTCCTTTTACATTTTTACATTTTCATCATGGCAGACAAGAGCAGAGTTGAAATCCTCTGTGAAACAGCTGGAAAAGGTATGTGGGTCGGAGGGAGGGGGAGGAATTCAAAATTAATGTAATTTGTAAGTAACTGTATTGTGTGTGTGTGTGTGTGTGTGTGTGTGTGTGTGTGTGTTTTACCAGCCTCTGCAGGCCCGCGCCCTGGCACTTTTTTTATGTCGGACATAACGGCAGGGCTTTTGGACATAGCGGGATGCCTCTATGTCGGACACAGTGGCAGGACATCCGGACGCCCCGGCGCTGTGTCCGCCATAGAGGCGGGACACTCAGGGCGGCAGGGCGGCTTTTGCCTCTAGCACCGGGGCGGCAGAGCGGCTTTTGTGCTATGGCAAACACAGCACCAGGGCGTCCAAACTATGTCCTTCTATGACTGTCTATGTCAGACATAGCGGCAGGGCAGCTTTTGCCTCTAGTGCCAGGGCAGCAGGGCGGCTTAAGCCACCTTGCTGCCCCAGTGCTAGAGGCAAAAGCCACCCTGCCGCTATGTCTGACATAGAGGCATGCCACCCCTATGGTGGACACAGTGCCCGGGTGTCCGAATGCCCCGCTGCTGTGTCCGACATAGAGGTGTCCCGCCCCTATGGCAGACACAGCGCCAGGGTGTCCGAACACCCCGCCGTGGTGTATGGCATAGAGGCGTCCCACTCCTATGGTGGACACAGCACCCGGGTGTCCGAACGCTCCGCCGCGGTGTCCGGCATAGGGTGGCTTTTGCCCGCTTGCATCACCAGCCATAAACCTCACCACACGTCACTGCCTTGAGCCAGTCATTTTCTTTCAGTCCCAGGAAGGAGACAATAGCAAACTACCTCTGACAAACCTTGCCAAAAATAGACAAACAAACAAACCTGCAGACGATTTTTTCCAGGCATGATAAAGTAGTAACAATGGTGCACTGGAATGTCTGCAAAAAATATCATTTGCTTGCAAGCAAAACCTGGTGGGATCACAAAATAGACATATAATAGAAAATGAACAAGCTACAATGTTCTGGAAGTTTAGAATTAAAACAGATAAGTATCTACCACATAGCTATCCAGACTTAACTATGGTTGAGAAGGTCAAGAAAGTCTGGAGGGTGAACATACTGCCAATTACCTCCACTAGACCGATTAGATCGCATAGATTAGGCCTCCTCCGAATTCCATCAACGAGCCAATGTCATCTGGCAACTACCCGGAGGAGAGCCTTCTCGGTGGCTGCTCCGACCCTCTGGAACGAACTCCGTGTGGAGATTTGCACCCTCACCACCCTCCAGACCTTCTGCACTGCCCTTAAAATCTGGCTGTCCCAGCAGGCCTGGGGCTAAAGACCCTAACCCCACCCGAATGGTATGATTGTTGTGTTCTCTTTTAACAATGTATTGTTTTATGTTCATAACTTGTTTTGTCCTTCCCTTCCCCTAACTTGTGAGCCGTCCTGAGTCCCCTCAGGGAAAAGGGCGGCATACAAATAAATAAACTATAAACTATAAACTATAAACATTGCAATAGCATGTGACAGCAGACTAGAAGAGAAAGATCTGGAGAAAATAACGAAGTATTAAAAACTTGCAAACAGAAGTAGGATGACTGTGGCAAAAGAAAGCAAAATTAGTGCCAATAGTAAGAGGCACCATGAGTGAAGTTCCAAAAATCTAAATCATCATTTGAACACCTTCAGCATTGACAAAATCACCACCACTCAATTGCAAAAGGCAGTTTTACCAGGAACAGTTAAATGTCATGCAATATCTTTAATATTATTAAATAACATTATCTACCTATTCCAGGCCATTGTGCATAATTCAGTAGGTGGATAAAATGCCAAATCCAATCTAGGAATCTGGATGATTGTGCAACCAACCATAATTAGGGGGTTATTATCATAATAAGGGGGTTAGATTAGATGACCTCCAATGTCCATTTCAACTCTATTATTCTACATTATAATTAAGTGACTTATCAAGAGACCTTTGATGGTACCCATAGTTTTTCCAGCACTATTAGTCAGGAGTGTAGGGAAACCTCTTTTTCCTTGTAATGCACTATATGTCACATTAGAAAGAAGAGGTTGAGAAACTCTCTCAATCGTCATAGTCGGGACAGAAAAGAATGCAGGAAGATGTGAATGAGACTGTAGACTTTCTTTATATACACTGGAAAACCACTTATGTAATAAGAGCCTGTTATGTTTCCAGTAATATCACCGGAGTTTCAGCAGAATCTAAAAGTGCCAAGTTATTTTTAGACAGCTAGATTTTGTGCATCATTGCAGCAAAACAAACTTTCAGCTGGATGCATGAGTGTCTCTCAAAGGGCATCATCTGAAGCAGATACTCAAGAATTTCTTTGGCAAGAATGTGCATATGAATTGGTGAACTTCCACATTGGATGTTACCAAAGCACACTAACACAAATTGCAGGTCATTTATATCTCCAACTTTCCTGCAACACCTGAAATAACTCCTGTTTTTTGTTGTTGTTGTTGTTGTTTTGGATGTGACAAGCAGGCTATTTAAGCCTTATCTGCTGCAAACAGTAATTCAGAGACTTTGGCATTTTTATCAGTAATGACTCAAAACCATTTTTGTTTCACTACAGCTCTTACAGTCCTATATGCCAGCAATGTTTTTATCTTACATGCATGCAGTCTCTGTAAAATATATACAACTGGCAATTTAAGTGTATTGGTGGTATTTAGGAAGTATCTTTTGGCACCAACTATTTAAGTGTTAATGGAAGCTTTTAAAGTCTTTAATGGGAGGTTTTCTGTGAATTGTGAAAGTACAAATAAATCTAGGCCCAATTAATGTTTATTCTCTATTGACCCATATGGGCGAGAATAGAAGTGTAGCTATATGTCCTTCTAAATGGAGAAGTTCAGTTCAGCCAGATCTCCATACACATACTCCTATCCTTCTATTCTCGCCCACCCCAGTGAAAAGAATCTGTGCAAGGCAAATGTTATATGCATTTAAATTTGGTTGCAATTTTTAAAACAGCCAAAAAGGTTGAGATATCCAATGTATTTTTAAGGTGTGTTATATCACTATGCATAGTATAATAAATATAAAAATACAAGGAAGGTTGGTTATGTGCAAACGTGTATATCTGTTACCCTAACAATTCCATAAAATAGGCAATAGACTATTCCTGTTTTTAATGAATAAATTTTAGTTCAGAAAAAAAGACATAAAAATCTTGGAAAGTTTTGGAAGCATCTCTGCATCTCAAACCATACCAGTCCTATTATAAAAGCAGTTTTACAGTCTTAGATGTTTCAGAATTGTTTTGTATTCAAGTCCAAAACAGCTAAAATAAAATGATCCATGATGCTTTTCCTAATGAGTGAGGACAGGCAACACATTTTTTTTATTTTTTTTTAGGTATAGGTATTTTATTTGTATGCCGCCCTTTTCCCTGGGGGGACTCAGGGCGGCTCACAGTTCAAAGGGAGGGAGGACAAACCAAGTTAAATACATAAGACAATACATTGTTAATTTGATTTGATATCTTGATCTCATTAAGAAAACAGGGATATATAATGCCTTGAAAAAGAAAGTCTTGGGTTATTGTATGAACAACTGCATTTTATAATCCATGATTATTTTATTCTTAGCTATTCCAGATGTTCCAACTGAGTAGAAAGGTGAGATAAATGCCTATTGCTAAATGCGTGTAGTTGTTTCTTTTAGCTAACACCACAATAAATGAGGTTATAGCCAGTGCCCATAACATCTTTTCCTTAGGGTGGCAATGGTTTTTGTGTCTTCTTTCAGGTGCCTTTAAAGTTACCACAAGCAAAGGATGACATAGTCAATTGGGAAGGGGGACAAATGGGGAGAAAAGAAGATGCACTAACTTTATTGACATCCATGACAAAATTACAGTAAAAACTGCAAAATGTACCTAGGCCTCCATGAGGGAGATGGGTGGTTAAGAAGTTTGATATAGATAATAAAGCATCAGAAAGATTGCTTTTTCAGTCACAGGAATGCCCTGAAGCTGGATAGGAAGCATGAGGGAGACAGGTGGTTTAGATATCTCCCTCTTGGAGGGAAATGGATGGTTTAGAAATATGATAAATAAATCAATAGCCAATAGCCAATAGCATCTAGGCTTATATCCCACCCCATAGCACTTTACGGCATTCTCTGGGTGGTTTGCAATGGAAGCATTATTTGTATATTGCTCTCAACAATCTGGGTCCTCATTATTCCGACCTTGGAAGAATGGAAGACTGAGTCAACCCTGAACCCTACAATACTGCATTCTAACCACTGCACCACCATAAATAGCCCTCCATGTGTAACTGATTAAATTTTTGTCAATTTCAGGCAACAGCGCAAACTGGCAATAGGTACGGTAGTACTCGGCTAATTAAGATCACACAGCTGAACTTGTTAACTTGTGGTTGGAACGTATTAGGGAAGCATCATGCAGAAAGCCTGCTTAGGAAGAGAAAAGATAGTCAAAAATCTGAGCAACACTTGATTTGGCTGCCAGACAGGAGACATGAGGTCTAAACAGAGAGCATGTGCTCTTCTTGTTGGACATCTGGTAATTGTAGATGCATTTCACTTCTCTTTTATATCCTGCCCATTTTTTGTGTGCAGGTATATTTGCCAATGTGTGGTCTGGGTATTCCCTGTATATTCAAGAGATCCCTAGAGCAACTCATAACTTACTGAATATATAATACAATACATGAAACTTTGCAAAAGCTGATGATAAAAATATTAAAAAATTAAAAATATATCAAAGAAAGGTTAATTATTTTTTTAAAAAAAACCTCTTAGGAAACTTCAATTATAAGAACTCATCAAACTAAAAAAAGTCTTATTTAAGGATCAGGAGTACTGTGATGAAAACATATATAAGTTCATAATTAATAAATGCCCATGTTTCTTCTAGATATGTTCATTATATCTAAAGGTGGTGAAGCTTCCATCCCCACCCTACCTGGACCTGCCAGTTATGAAAATGATTTGTAAGAAGCTTTTGAGACACTGTTATTTATTTATTTTTTAATTAATAGAGTGGCTAAAAATAGATTCTCATGACATTTTAGGACAGTGATCCTCAAACTGGATATGGCCTGGCAATGCAAAGTATCTGGCCCACCGAGTGGTGGGACTCAGCCCTGCCCCTTGCCCGGCTCCTCACCATTGGTCTTATCTTCCAGTGAGCATCCACTCCAGCTGCCCTTCTGGTTACTTATTTCACCAGTTGATCTGTACTTCTGATCACACCGTGGCTGCCAAAGGTAAGGCCGAAGGGTGCTGTGGAGGTCCAGCTGACTGAGGGGTGATCTCGCCAGTGCAGCCACATAATCCAGGGCTGGTGAGTGAATAGGGAAGAACTTCTGCTGGCTTGAAAAGCAGCTGTGCTGCCAGCTTGTAAAGTAGTGCTTTAAAAGTCTTTAAAACATTTTAAAAACAGACTTTCGAGATGTTTTTCACAGCCATATGATCCAGGGCCAGTGGGTGAGTAGGGTACAGTACAGCAAGGACAAAGGCAAAATGGACTGCTAAATTGACCACACCCACTCAGTCACATGACCATCTAGCCATATCCATCCAGCCCCCCAACAGTGTGAGGAACTGTGAATTCGCCCCCTGTTTAAAAAGTTTGAGGATTCCTGCTTTAGGATCACAGTTCAAAACAAAATTGTTTCAAAGGCTGTGAAACCTGTACTTCAGTTGCTTGGAAAGATTCAAAACAACAGATATGACATAAGAATCATAGGAAAGAAGAACCATGATATCACCCTTTCTCCAGTCACGAACTTTCTAGAATAAACTGAAATAGCTGTCCCTGGAGAAAGAAAACACACTTTGAAATAAGGAAGGCAAATTAAAGTAGAAATATCTCCCTTGGCTGCTTCTCCCCTATTAAATACACAAAGATTTGTGTGTATTTCCAATTTCTCACTTCAAAGAAAATTGGAAAAGATCCTCTTGGCTACTTAATGCATCTTATGAGCAACTCTAATTCCCCCAAACCTGCATTAAAATACATGGAAGGTAAAAATAGATCAGTTGGAAGCTTTCCTAACAGAGAACAATGTAAAGTCACATCTGCTATCTTTCTACCTGTCATAACTCACTTGTTTGAGACACAGAAGCTCTGCCAGAAATTCAGCCAAGATAGGGCTTGCCTGCTCAACCTTAATTATGTCTTACCTGGTTTTCTATTTTGTTGAAAAAGAAATTCCCAGGAGTCAGGAGGATGTTTCCAAAATTAGGGTCTTTTTGGGAGGCAAGGATTATTAGCACTGTTTAGATACTTGTGATTTTAGTCAACTTCATTCTCTACACTAAACTACTAACGCAGCTGACATATGTTTTTGAATATTAATGCAGTTATTAATGGATGGTATCTCATCTAGAGGACTTTTTCTTCTTAAAGAGTTTTGAACTAAATTTTGTACATATATAGATTTACACACTCCCCCTTCTTACATGAAACACTTGTTTACTGGAAGGTCAATAATTTCTAATAGCTATAAACCTTTTGAAATATTGATAATAAGCTGTCAATTTTCAAGTGCAGGAAGGGATGAAATAAAAATGCAGTTGCAAATATACCATTTTCTTTCTGAACTGTGCTGGTGACAGCAGCTGATATTAAAAGGATGCATTGTATTCAAATGACATGTTAGCAAATTGCTGCAGTCCAGTAATCCTGGAGACCAAGGTGAAGACCTTGTCTGAGTTAAGATGGGAAAACATCTTGTCACAAGTTAAACAATTAGTGCAATCAAAAAGCACCTTCTCCTGATAATGATTGTGATGAAAGTTTATTATTTTAAGGTAAAGTACTCATAATTTTGTATTAGCTACAATTGATCATTTAAATCAAAGTAATTATACCACTAAATGAAGTACTTTTTCAATAATGTTCTGTTGCTTGTTGTGCTATCTCCTCATCAGTATTCATTTTGATATCATCAGCCTTTTCCCAAGGCTGATCTATTCATTTTGATTGCTTGCACAGTGTTAGGATCAAGATCAAGTCAAGCTCTTGTTTGACTAGATTCTAATCCCCATGGACACTCAAAACATTTAATACTGGGGATCTTAATTATTTGTCCATACAAAAGAATATTATTAGCAAGATTTTAGATATAGCAATCGTTTTTCCTAAGATCAATCATGTGGTACTGAAGATGACAGTGCAAGGAATCTTACAAGGTATGATAGCCAAAGGCCAAACATAAAGGGAAGAGTAAGGAGAGCCAAATATGTTTGCTCATTTTATGTGCCACAAACTATTTTAGCATGCCATGTAAAACCAATCTATGTGGCTAGTTTATGCTCCGCTGGGATCTATGATTCAGAAAGTGAACAAAGTGTAGTTAAATTTGTCATAAAACATAGCTTATGTGACTCCATACACTGAAAATCACATAGTCAGTTGGCATTCCTCATAGCAGTTCTTGCAAATATTCAGCTCTGACTAACTTCACCAACTTCTACTATAGCAGCTAAAAAGAGCTTATTAAATACCAGAATGAGTGTTATTGTTCAATCAGACTTCAGTGAATTATATGTAAGTAAATTATTTGATGCACCAAAGAGTATTGATATTTATCAAGGGAGTGGACAATATAAAGTGACTGAAAAAGAATGTGGGTGGTGTGAGTTGCTTCATAAATGCAGCTCTCTATTTCAGTATAGGCCTGCTTTATTATATACTGTATTATATTTTTGTCTGATTTCTAATTATATATTATAAGCAGGATTTAGAGTAAATGGAGCCAATGCTGATAGATGTGGCTGCCATTATTAGAAGATTTAAGGTACCAAGATCAGAGACTGAATTATTTAATTTATTGAAATATTTGACAAGAGAAATAGGAGAGCTGCTTCTGGGATTTTTCTCTCTCACGCACTGTGCCTGATATTAGGCATAAGGTGTCTTGGATTGCATAGATGGGATGCCAATTCTGCTTTGCCTGAAGCAGCAAAACATTTTGAGCTAATTCCGAGAAGTCAAGTCTACATTTTAATGCATGCATCTCATTTAAAACCAGAACTGAATCTACCCTGAACTTGAATAAAATGCTCAACTTTTGTGCATAGTCTGCATTCTGTCCCCTATAAATATTGAACTATATATTAGACTCTCCCTCCCTTTTTTCACTGTTCTAAATGATAGTGCTTGTAGCCAGTGAAAATTGCAGAAATCTTCAGGTTTCCTCAAGGGATCTATTCATAAACTGAGCATTTCTGAATGATTTCTTTCTGGAAATCATTTTCTTGCATCCAACATTCTGGCTATGTTCCTTTAGCTTTAATTGATAATTAATATAATTTAGTTGATAATTGGGGCACTTACTTGCCAATTAGTAATAGTAGCAGTAATATTGGTAATATCTTTTGATTGGTGCTTAACCAGTTTAGCATCAAGATGTTCCTGCTACAGATCATATTATAATTTCCATTATAATGGAATATAATGACAGATGACAAATATCCCTTCAGATCCCACAGAATGGTGCTTTATTGTATTGATTCTTCAATATATAAACTTTGCCTGGTATTTTTTCTGAATAGTGCTATAGACTTCATTGCACTATACAAGTTTTATATTAATAAATTGTCCCAGTATTTTCATTGTGAGAATGATTAAAAATTTAGCTGCCATATATAACTATAAATACATATACAGCAAGTTTCTGATTATTTTAGCCTATATTATTTCTATCATATGTGAATAATAGTCCTAATTTTTATTAGTATTAGAATGATGAGTGTTCTCTCTCTATCAGTAGGTAAGACCTGTTTATAGACCGAGAATATATAACAGAATAACAAAGTTGGAAGAGATCTTGGAGGTCTTCTAGTCCAACTACCTGCATGAGTCGGAAACTCTAAGCTGGCTGAGGAACTCTGAGAGTTGAAGTCCACAGGTCTTAAAGTTGCCAAGGTTGGAGACCACTGCTCTATAACATTTCAGACAAATGGTTATCCAATCTCTTCTTTAAAATATCTTAAGTATATCTTGTTTAAGGCCACTTTTCCTACTTCTGTATAAGATACAGTTTATAATATAAACTCTCTTTTGTTTCTAATGGGGAACAAATGGCACTGCATACATAGTCCTGCTCTCCTTTTACTGATTTTTGTGCAGATCTGAAGAACTGTAATCATACTAACTCAAAGGTGAGGAGTGTTACCAATGTGATCCAGACCTTTGCTCTGTTTGAATCTATTTATTTAGAACTTGAGATTCAGAAGGAATAGGAACAGGAACAAAAGAAAATGGGAGAAATGGTATATGATGTGCATCTCGTATTAGGAGAAAATGCCATCTTCAATATCTCTTCTTTTTAAAAAGTCCCATTGTGATAATGTAAATTTTGGTATTAAATGAAAGGCCACACCAAAATTAATGTAGAAAATTGTTGAAGAAAAAGAATTCTGTAATAGGGAGACTTTTATATGGATGAAATCAATTCAGAACCAGATGTTGCTTCATTTCAAAGGAGGCCACCTGCAGTTCAGTGAATCACCACAAGAACAGCTGCATATGAAGCTAGCAGTTGCTGACAGCATGGGACCACATGGAATGTCTAATCTTCTTGTATCACAGCAGGCCTATTGAATTGCCTTTCAGAGACCTCAGGAGTCTGAAACTCCCTCTGGTCCCAATGAATCATGATCTGTGAATATTATGAATGAGTTCCTTGGCTTGAAAATAGGCTCCCAAACTGAGATTGAATCTGGCCAATATATAAATAATATTGGTCAAAATAAAAATGCTAACTTAATATGAGAAGTAGACTATTCAGTGGATTAAGCTGCATTCTGTCTGAAGAATTCAGTGTGGCTTTTAGATATATGCTATTTCAAAATGCCCAGAGAGAGCTCTTTTGGTTTATCTTGACGGGTGCACCAATTCATAGCCTGATAGAGTTACAAGTACATTACTTGCACTAGGGGTTGTTTTACTGCAATGTACTAAAAATAAATTTGCTCAGAAACTATGATGACTGCAAAACAGTATGTCATCATGATATAGAGAGCTTATTGAACACCTGGAAAAATATGTGAATGAAAGATTGTTGACAATGAAAGAGCCAACAAAAGAGGCACCACCAAGAAATTACAGGCCAATTATTTGATTACCAACCATTTTTAAATTGTTAAGTGGTGTGATGGCTGATACAGTCCAACAGCAACTGTTTCTACTTGGGCAGAATGGAAACTACCCAAACAGTGGGGAAACAAAGGATCATGTGCTAACTGATGGTTTGGGGAAAAACAGAAAGAGAAGGAAGACCAACTTGAATGTAGCTTGGACAGATTACAAGAAGGCATTTGACTCCTGTCACGTGATTAGGTATTAAGCACATGGAAATAACAGGAATCAGTAGAAATATCAGCAGTTTGGGTCAAAGATCAATTATACAAATGAAAACACAGTTGCTGGTCAATATTGATAGACTGGGAGAGATTAATATCAAGAGAGAAATATTTCAAACCGACTCACTCTCACCACTATTGTTTGTCATTTCATTGGTTCTTCTGTCAACAATACTGAAAAGTCAGGTCATGGCTACCAAACATCAAAAACATCTGCCAGGTTATCCCACCTTCTTTATATGGACAATCTGAAGCCAAATGGAAATATTCTATTCTTAAATAAAATTACTATCTACACTGCTCATATATAAAGCCAAAATATAACAGGGGAGTTTGGACTGGACAAATGTGCCACTCTTACCATCAACGGAGAAAGAATAGTAAAAATTGAGGGATTCAAGATGCCCTATAGGAATAGCATCAAGAGTCTGGATGAGGATCACTAGAAATAACTAGGCATGCTTCAAACTGACAATAGTAGACACAGTGAAGTCAAGGAGAGGCTTGGAAGTAAATATATCATGAGAGTTGAGAAAATCTTAAAGTCTAAAATTAGTGGAAGAAATACCATCTGGGCAATTAATACCTGGGAAATTCCAGTCATTACATATGGAATAGTGAAACAGACTCAAGGAGAACCAAAGGTTCTGGGTAGGAAAAGAAGAAAAATAATGACCATGAATCTTAACCTTAATCCACACAGCCATGTTGACCAAAGTATATCAGACAATTCGAAGAAAATAAGGGATTAAAAGAATATCTGAAGGACAATTAAAAGAAAGTGCATTGAAGCTAGTAGTTCAGTTCAGTTCAAGTCCTACCTTAGCCATGAAAACCAGATGAGTGACTTTAGGACAGTCACTTTTGTTCAACCCAACCACATCACAGAGTTATTATTGTGGGGGAAATAGGAGGAAGAAAGCACATTGGAGATGTTCATCACTTTCAGTTACTTTAAATAAATAAATAAATAAATAAATAAATAAATAAATAAATAAATAAATAAATAAATAAAGTAAGTAAGTAAGTAAGTAAGTAAGTAAGTAAGTAAGTAAGTAAGTAAGTAAGTAAGTAAGTAAGTAAGTACATTGAAGGGAGAGATCTCATTCTCCTTGCCAAAGTCCTGAATGAATATAAAATGGTATAATAATTAGCTTGAAGAACTCTTTAACCAGAATTCTTTCCGTTTAAGCTTCAAGAAAAGCAACACAGATTTTACCACAGAAGCCTATAAAAGATATCGTATGGATGCTGTCACTCAACAGGAGTCATGCTGTGGTTTTCCATTTCTATGTTTTGTTCAGCACATTTCCATAAGATTAGTACCTGACTCAGTTCAAAACAATATTCTACAAGAAGAATGCTTCTGGTAAGTAAAGATAATATGAATAATTTTTCACTTCTGCCTCTGCATCCAGTTATAAAACAAAACATTGTTATTTTGCTTATTACAAGTTGACCACTTGAAATTTCTCTTTTTCTATAGTTATTTATGCTGGCTGTTATAATGCATGGTGTACTGATCATCATTCTTATTAAAATATGCAAGGAACTAAAGAAAACAGCCCCTGAATCAGCAGACTGTGATTATTTCATGATAAATATTGTAAATTGGAGAACGGGTTTTTATTTACATTATTTTACAAAGTAGACAATAAAATAAAAGTTAAATGAAATCTAAGATCATGTCTCTTTTTCCTGCCCATTATATTTTATAGATTTTAGAAAGGCACAACATGGTAATATTTAATTGATTAATTTGTCAAACAATGGCGGCAATAGTTAGTTAGCTATGTGCAATAAGCAGATGAGGAATTATCCCAAAGCAATTTTTAAAGAAATAATTATTCTGCTGGGGTTGGCTGATTATTTGGAACCCTTGTTAGAGGAACCATAATTAAATAACTGTGAAGTAAAATGATGAGGTCCAAAATGTGTTTCTTTTTTTTAAAGTTTTTATTTTTAGACAAACATAAAGAAATGAAACAAAAAACATAAAGCCATCTTCCATTACAAACCGTGTGTCAGTTGGTTACAAGGTTTCTGTGCTTCCCTTCCATAGTCATCACTAACAATTCATATCAGATCACATATTATCAAATCAGATATATTTATATACATTACTATTATACCTCATTTATTTGATTATTACCATTATTCTTCATTTTCGACCAGATATATTAAATATTGGATCATTTACACTAAAGTAGTTCAATACATCATCTCAAATATCTCCAGTAATAAAATATTTTATGTTATATTCTATATCATTCAATGTTCTTATACTTACAGCATTCTCTAGTAGCTTTCACTTCCATATTTTTAAAACTAACCACGAATAGAATAAATCCCATATCCTATAAAATTGTTTATCTTCTTGTTCTCTAATTTCAAATGTCAATTTACTCATTTCAGCACATTCCATTATTTTCTGAATAACTTCTTCCTGCATTGGTATTTTCTCATTTCTCCAATTTTTAGCAAATACAATTCTAGCTGCTGTTAGCACATTTACAATCAAATATTTCAATTCTCTGTTGTATGTTTCTGGTAAGATTCCCAATAAAAAGATCTCTGGTTTAAAGTCTATTTGTTTTTGTATTATTTTCTCCAACCAAGTGTGGATTTTTGTCCAATATATTTTAGTTTCTATGCAAGTCCACCACATATAGTAATATGAACCCGGTGTCTGCTTACATTTCCAACACTTTTCCTATTTGTTCTTGAACATTCTTGCTATTCTTGTAGATGCCACCTGTAAAACATCTTATACAAATTTTCTTTATATGTTGTTGACATTGTCATTTTATAATTTTGAGACCACAATTTCTGCCACTTCTCTAATTCAATCCCATGTCCAAAGTTTTCCCCTCAAGCTATCATAGGTTCTTTAACTTGTTCTTCTTCTAGCTTAACCTCTAATAAGTATCCATATAGTTTTTTAATTACCTTTTCATCAGTACCTGTCAAAATTTTATCTATCTCAGTCATTTTATCATGGAAACCTTCCGTTTTAAGATCTTTGTCATATCTAGGCTGTATTTGCAAGTAGGAAAACCAGTTCATCTTTATTCCTTCCTGTTCCAGTTCTTGCATAGATTTAAGTTCACCCTCTGCAATCAATATTTCACCATATCTAAGTGTTCATTCCTTTTTATATATTATTGGATATGAAAATGCTTCAATGGTTGATAACTAGACTGGAATTTTTAAGTAATGTTGCCTTTTAATCTTCTCCCAGTTTAATAACAAAGCCTCCCGTATATAATGTCTTCTGAAATACCCCTGTGTTTTAGTTCCCTTGTACTATAAGAAAGCGTGCCATCCCAACAACAGATCATGTCCTTCCACATTCAGTAATCTAGAATTTCTTAATGTAATCCACTCCTTGACCCACATTAAACTTGTTGCCTGATAGTATAATTCCCAGTTGAGCAGGCCAAATCCTCCTCTTATTCTAGCATTTTGTAATAATTTTAATTTTATTCTTGCTTTCTTTCCCTGCCAAATATGTTTCCACACTATTTTATTTAAGTCATCAAAATAATCTGTCCTTAATCTGATTGGAATTGTCTGGAACAAATATAAAATTCTGGGCAATATATTCATTTTGATTGTGGATATTCTCCCTATCATTGGTATTTGTAAATTTTCCCACTTCGTCAAGTCTGTTGCAATCTGCTGTTTCAGCTTATGGTAATTGTTCTCTTTTAGTGTATTACATCTTGCTGTCAAGTATATCCCCAAATGCTTAATCTTATTCGTGAGTTGGATCTTCAAAGCTTCCACCAATTCTTCCTTTTGTCTTGATATTATATTCTGTGTCAAAATCTTCGTTTTTTCTTTGTTTATTTTCAAACCTGCTACTTTTCCATATTCCTCTATTTTTTTTCTATCAATTTAGGTGCAGTTTCTAGTGGATCCTCTAAGATGAAGATGAAGACCAGATCACCTGCAAATGCTTGCAATTTTTTATTCTTCCTTTCTAATTTTCATTCCTTTTATGTATTTTTCTTCTCTAATATTTTTGTTTAAAACTTCTAATGTTAAGACAAATAACAAAGGGCTGCCTTGTCTTGTCCCTTTACTTATTTCAATAGAGTCTGTCAATTCTCCATTTATCATTATCTTTGCTGTTTGTTGGTGGTATATAGTTTGTATGGCTTGAGTAAATTTCTTACCAAAGCCTATCTGTTCCAGCTGTAATGACATAAATTGCCAATTCATATTATCAAAGGCTTTCTGTGCATATAAAAACATCAAAGCCATTTGTTTTTCAGGATGTGCCTCATAATATTCCAAAGTGTCCGGAATTATTTTCATATTATCTTTAATTTGTCTCTTTGGTAGAAACACATTTTGATCAGGATGAATGAAATTATTTAGATAATTTTTAAGTCATTCTGCCAATATTGAAGTGAATAGCTTATAGTCTGAATTGAGCAGGGAGATATAGTTCTTAATTTGAAGTGGGCCAGTCTCCTCCTTTGGCATAAGAGTAATATATGCTTCTGACCATGATTTGGGTATCCTTCTCTCTAACATAACCTCATTCATAATTTCTAGTAATGGAAGACACAGCGACTCCTGCATTGTCTTATAAAATTCCACTCGTAGTCCATCTGGGCCTGGAGCCTTTCCATTATTTTGTTTTTTAAGTGCTTCAGTTACCTCCATCATCG
This sequence comes from Thamnophis sirtalis, assembly GCF_051295495.1. Taxonomy (NCBI): domain Eukaryota; kingdom Metazoa; phylum Chordata; class Lepidosauria; order Squamata; family Natricidae; genus Thamnophis; species Thamnophis sirtalis. Next base: position 44,518,563 of record NW_028261389.1, on the reverse strand, counting down.
TTATCTTGCCTTCTAGCATTGTTTCAGTTTCTTTAGGTATCTGGGGTAAATTGGCTTTCTGTAAATATTATTTAGCTCCTTCCTTCTCTATCTTCTCTTGTTCATACAGTTTGCCGTAATAATGTTGTATAATTTTTTCTTCTCTTCATTTCCATGACAAATTTGCCCTTGATCATCTATTAATTGCAATATTTTCCTTGATTCTCTCTCTTTTTTCAACTTATACGCCAACCATCTACAGGTTTATTTGCATTTTCAAATAGTTCTATTTAGTGCTTCTACTTTTTTGTGCTAATTCCTCCTTTTCCGTTAACCCCATTTTATGTTTAATCATGTCCATTTTTAATGTAATGTCCTTTTTTGTGGAAATTTCTGTAAGTCTTTTTCAAGTCTCTTGTAGTCATCATCTAGAACTTTGAAGGCTTGTATTTTCTTTATATTTCTCTTCCTTGTATAATCTATTATCAAGCTTCTGGTGTACGCCTTCATTGTATCCCAGGGGTTTTGCATTGATGTATCTTCTTTTCTATTTTCTTTAAAGAAAAAAGCCAATTCTTTCTCCATTTTCTGTACAAAGTCCTTCTCTTTTAATATAGTATTGTTTAACGTCCATCTAGATCTTTTGCTTTGTCTTTTCCATTTAATTGGATTGTGATCTGCCCAAGTACTTGTTTCAATGTCAATTTCTTGTATATTACAGATCAATTAAGTTGTAGCCCATATCATATCTTCTAAAAGTCTATTTGAGTAAAAAGTATATTGTTTTTAGTGGGATTTCTTTCTCTATTTCATTAGTCATTTTAAAGAAGGATTTTGGAAGAGACTTTCTGTTTAATTTTGTTGTTGTTTTTTTGTTTTATAGTCCATATTCTGATCTACAATTCCATTAAAGTCTCCCATCATACAACTATTAGCATAATCCAAATCAATTATTTTCCTGTGTAGTTTTCTATAGAATTCATCTTGATTGTCATTAAGAGCATAAATTGCTCTTAAAAACATTTTCCATAATTTCCACCATCAAAATTCTTCCATCTTCATCTATATAAATTTGTCAAAATGTGTTTCTTATATTGTCTGAAGATTTATACAAGTTGAATTAGAGATCATGTCTGTGTTTGAAACACCAGAGCTCAGATAATCTCATTGGGACAGCTATTCCCAAAAGAATTATGGGACTTGTTTCTTCATTATTCTTTATATACCTGAGCACATTTTTCAACCCTTAGATGCTATGGTAGTGTTGCATGAAGAGAAACAAGTACATTCAGTTTTCAAAAAAATGAAATATATCGGAGATTCAAGGGAGTGAAACACACACAAAAATAGCTACTGCAAAACACAATCCCCATTTAGAACACAATGCAGCTAAGGAAAATATGATAGGCTGGAACTTGTATCTAGTATCTCTCTAGTACTTAAGTGTCTTGTATCCCATCATCTCTAACAGTTGTCCCAAAAGTGCTTTTTCAAAAGGCAACTGGACTTTGACATTTCGCTTCTTATTCAAGAAATTACTTCAGTTGATTGGCTGAATATGAATGAACTAAAGAAGCTTCTTGGATGAGAAATGAAACATCTTCAAAGAAAAACTTAAGTCCAGCTGCTTTTTGAAAAAACACTTTTGGGACAACCATAACCTGGAGGACTGAGAATCTCTAAAGACATCTCTAACATACTGTAATTCTTTCATAACTGTGCATACAGAGGTCCTATGCTGAACCTTAGCCTCACTCCAGATTTCATACACATCAATTTTATGTATTCATTTTCATTTGATCCGCTCTAATATTTCATTAGTTTCTGCCTATTATAATCTTTTAGCTCTTTTTTATGGTCTATTTGGCATATACTATACTGATCCAAAGAAACAGAAGCAGGTGATATTCACTAGGAACCAGAAAGAGACAATGGAGGCCAAAATATACAAGTATGAGTGTACTGGGGTACACATGGCTGGTGGCTAATGAAATAGATTGGAAAATATCATGGACTAAAAAAGTCATCCCTTTGAGATATGCATGTTAGAATATGGCAGCACTGCTGAATAAATACAGTTGGCCAGCAATAAATTTCTGTACCTACCTACCATAAACCCTGAAAAGTAAGAAAAGAATCCTTAACCATGCTTCCTTTGGTTGGCAGAAGCAGAAAAGCCCCTTCCCTTCCCACCAATAGTTCTGGAATACATTTTGCTGTATAGGCATATTTTTATGCAGTGCTGTGTTCAGCTCTTGATGTGGGGACAACAGAATGATAGCAAAGAAATGCTGGCCACAACTGTGTGTCAACATCAGTCTGATACAAGCAATTAGCACTTGGTAGGTCCTGCCCATGATGGGTCAACAGGATGAGTAGCAAAGATTTTAAAAGCAGTTACTTTGGATGCTGCTAACTTTAGAGTGAAAAGCCATTTTAATACCTGTACAACAAAGGAGAACTGAAACCTTTCTCATTCATAAACTAGGAAGAAATGAAGACAATGTCATGGAGACATAGCAGAAAGAAATTGTTGAGAGAGTATGTTTATGCCAAGCTGAGGTGCAAGTGAGGAAAGGTTCAAAATAAGAAATGTTACCTACAATTGATACAGTTTGTAAGCTGACCTTAAAAAAGAGGCAAAGCTTACTTTGTGCATTATCTTAATTAATTAGACTCGTATTCATCTAAAAAAAGGCAATCCCTGCTGAGTTCTTTCCACAACAAACAAAGAGCCTGGATTTTGTACACCCGCTAAATTAACTATCTTTAATTAGGGCTGCAGTGAATTTTCATAGCTGCAAAAGTAGGATTTCCATGAAACCACAACTATTGTTTTGAAATAGCTCAGATGCTTTACACCAGTTCATAATCTGATAACTTCTGATCATCAGGAACTGATTTTGTACAATTTTAGAAAGCTCTCTTCTTATTAATTATGAAAACCCATCAAGAAATCCCATAGTATGATAACATTATTCTTATTTTATTCTTATTATTTTGTTGATTATCTAAGCACTTAATGTAATGAACGAATCTCTTAAGTGAGGTAAATTGCCCCTATCATTTTATGAGGCTTATATAACAATGTTTTTAAAACCTAGTAAAGACTCTAATTTAGAGTTACAAGTTAGAGATTTCATTAATTAATGCTGATACAAAGATATTACCACTGAAGTAAAGATATTACCTGCTCTATTGACCAGGTGATTGCAGAAGGTTTTATCATATGTTTTTATCCCTTTCAGTCTGGATTTTTTTTTAAAAAAAGAAAATTTACATTTATTAATTGATACTTTGGACATAATTGAGGAAATAAGAGATTCTGCTGTACTACTATATTTAATGTTGAAAAGCTTTTGATATGGTCCAGATTAATTTTCTTAATCAAGTTATATATATATATGGGTTCCTGGTTTATTTTATTATTATTTTATTAAGTGTATGGGATTTTAGTGGGCCTTAGAATCAGCACTACTTTTTATTGATTTGTCCTGAGAATTTCTCTACAGTAGCCCTCAATGTACAATGTACAACCACAACTGAGCCGTAAATGTACTACAGTAGCTCTCAATGTACAACCACAACTGAGTAAATACGTTGATTCCTGCGACAAGTGTGTGGAAAGTCATTCCTTTTATAGTCTTGAGAGGAGCCTAATTACCACCAGCTGCTTTCCATTATCTCCTGTAACTGCGTAACTGTTCTTTACGCCTATTAGCCCTCTGTTACTGGGCATCCAGGACCAACTCCCTTGTCTCCTCCCCACTGCTCCAATGCATGACGTCAGGATCACACTCCCTTGTCTCCTCCCCACTGCTCCAAGGCTTGACTTCAGGAGCACGCTCCCTTTGGCTCTCACCGCTGCTCCAAGCCTCAGGCGTCTCCTGGTGGCCAACCAGCCTCTCTGCATCCTCCACATCTTCCAGAGCCGACTCATAGGGCCCTTCGCTGTCAGAGTCTGGTGGCAGCTCCAACGGCTCCTGCTGGGCCACAACAGATGTCACCAGACCAGCAGAAGCTGCCTTGATTGGGCCATGTGACTGTTTGGGGTTGGGGAAAAACTTTTAATTTTAATTAGGTGAAAACCAAGGGACCCTTCAGAGTTGGTTTTCACCAGATATGTGCCAATTTGATATTTCCAATAAAGCTATTCTTTGAGGAATCCACCTGCCTCGGACCTTTTGCTTGCAATTGATCTATTGCTTGGAACCCTGACAATAAATATGAATCAGTTCCCAAGCACCTGAATTTTAATCACAGGACCATGGGAATGCTCCAATAGTCATAAATGTGAAACATTTTCATAAATCACTATTTTCAGCATCATTGTAACTTTGAATGGTTAATAAACAAATGGTTGTAAGTCGAGGACTACCTGTACTTTGCCTATATGCTTCATTACTATCAGGTTGTGATAAACCAAAATGCAAATGAAACTCTGCAAGATGGCAAAGCTTAAGAGTGAAATTCACATTAAGCCCATTTTCATATTCCACAGATTGGCCCGAACTTCATTGTCATTCCCAAAGCACATTTCGCTAATGCTAGGAAAGACATCAATATAATTATTTTAACAGGGCACTATAGTTTATTATTTGCAAAGTTCCTTCCTTTTTGGAGAAGTAGTATGAAAAACTCCATGGGAAGAGAAGAGAAAGTGTGTGTTTTATTCCACAAAATAAATGGAATTTAGGACATACAAAATACAATTCATTCAAGCTGCCAAAACTGAAGCATTCATATGAGAAATAGTATTCAAATAGTGTCTGAAAATAATGTTCAGATTTCATTAATAGGCTTTAGAATTTAATGATGCATTGATTGAGAGCTGAATTTATGTTCATCTTGTGTCACACTACTCACTCTTTAGTTTAGTAATCAAATAAAAGGGAACAATTCTCTTTCTGTCTCTTTTTTGTTTCGTTCTTTTTTTTTAAAAAAAAATGAGATGATCAAATTGAATAAGCCAAACAACCTTACTTACAAATTTGACCATAAAACAGATTTCACAATACATGCCTTGAGCAGCAGGGTATTAATTGGCTGCCAATCCCAATAGGCTATAAGTCTCAAAAATGCTTATCTGGCATATCATACTTCCTCCGAAAGGGATTTTCAATAACAGATTCTTAAAAGCTTGCATGTTTTCATGTTCCTCTCATGGAATTTCCCATTTCCAGTGTCCAGTTCTATTTAGGCTGGAATGAGAATTTCTCTTCTTTCATTTTATATTGTTTCAGGTATACAAAGAGTTGTCTTAGTGAAACAGTCCTATTTTGTTGCTTCTGTGGCATCGTGCTCCTTATTTAATTTAGCTATTGTTGTTCTGGGAAAGGTTGCAGACACACTGATGTTATATAATGAAGCATCATGCAAGCAAATATCAAGTTTGGACTCCAAAACTTGGAGAGGTAGGAGGCCCATGGTAGCTAAGAATTACAAGCCCAATTTATGTTATTCCTGTTAAATGGATTTCAGAGTCATTTTTGTAACTTAACTACACAGCTAGTCAATTGCAACCATGCAAAGAATATCAAGAATTCTGAAATTGCATCAGGTTTCATCTTAGCTAGTTCTGCAGGGGTACATAAAAACATTCCTTTTCAGCAGTGTTTATGCCCATATGGAGATGGCTCTCTGGAATCCCTACACCAGATGCTCCTTAGCTACTTTCTCTATAGGAAATCTCAGAAGGTATATATTTACCCCGTTTTAGAGAGTTACCCTTATAGAAAGCAAAATGTCTATTGTCACTGCTTCTCAATGATCATCAACCCAACGTACCTTTCCATGTTGCTCAATTTTTGTTGTGATGGTAGTGATGGTACAGGAGGAGGAGGAGGAGGAGGAGGAGGAGGAGGAGGAGGAGGAGGAGGAGGAGGAGAACAAGGAAAAGAAGAAGGAGAAGGAATAATTACAATCTTCAAGCAAATCTGGTTTTGGTGTTGATACTTCAAGTAAGACGATGTCTTATTCACTATGTGATTTATTTTAAATACATGTTATAACCTGACTTCTCAAAATTACATATTCCAACCAAATGGAGAGAGAGGGAGGAAGGGAAGGAGGGAGGGAGGGAGGGAGGGAGAGAGAGAGAGAGTGAGAGAGAGAGAGAGAGTGAGAGAGAGAGAGTGAGAGAGAGAGAGAGAGAAATGTTTATAACAGGGAGGTGGAGCCGACTAAGTGGTTTCGCCCCAGGTGCCTGATGGACCCAGAGGGATTTCAGAGGGAGCTTGGAGAGGTACCTGACTCCCTTGTCCGCAATCCGGCTGAGTCTTTGGTCACTGCCTGGAATGTTGCAGCGGCTGAAGCATTGGATCGGATTGCGCCTTTGAGGCCTCTCCGCGGCAGTGGATCCAGGAGGGCACCTTGGTTTACTGAGGAACTCCAGGAGATGAAGCACTAAAAGCAGGGGTGGGTTTCAACCGGATCGCACCGGTCCCTGCGATCCGGTTGGTCGCCGAACCCGGAAGTAAGTAACTTCTGGGAACGGCGAAGCCCCCCCCCCCCCGTGCCTGCGCGCGTCCGCACACCCGCGCCTGCTCCTTACTTGTTTTTTACGAATTCTGCGCTTCCACGCATGCGCAGAATGCATACAGCGCCTGCGCGATCCTCCAGGAGCAGCTGGAGCATCGCGCAGACGCTAGTACGCATGCGCGTGCCACATGCATGCACGCGCGCGCCGCATGCACGCGCGAGGACGCCGCCGGCCGAACCGGTTGGAACGGGGCGAGAAACCCACCCCTGACTAAAAGAGACACCTAGAGCGACGTTGGAGGGCTAGTAACTCTGAATCTGATCGATTACTATTAAGAGCCTTTATCAGGACTTACCTAGTGGTGATACGGGCAGCAAAATGTACGCATTTTTCCGCTCTTATTGCGTCCGTGGAATCTCGCCCAGCCGCCCTGTTTAGGGTGATCTGCTCCCTCCTGAAAGGTGAGGAGGCCGGGGAACCCCTGCAGGGAAGAGCTGAGAAGTTCGTTCAGTTTCTGTCGGATAAAATCACTCAGATTCGGACAGACCTGGACTCCGCTTGGGCAGTACCAGCTGAGATGCCGAGGATTAGTCTTAATCAGATTTTCTGGGATGAGTTCGAATTTGTCACCCCTGAAGAAGTGGACAAGGCCATGGGAGCGATGAGTGCCTCCACCTGTTTATTGGACCCGTGCCCCTCCTGCTGGTTTCAACCAGCAGAGAGGTGACATGAGGCTGGCTCCAGACAAATACTAATGCATCTTTGCAGGAGGGGTCTTTCCCGCAACCATTAAAGGAAGCAGTGGTAAGACCCCTCCTCAAGAAGCCTTCCCTGGACCCAGCTATTTTGAAAAACTATCGTCCTGTCTCCAACCTTCCTTTTTTGGGGAAGGTTGTTGAGAAGGTGGTGGCGCTTCAACTCCGACGGACCTTGAATGAAACGGATTATCTAGACTCCTTTCAGTCTGGTTTCAGGCCTGGGTACAGCATGGAAACTGCTTTGGTCGCCCTGACCGATGATCTCTGGCGGGCCAGGGATAGAGAACATTCCTCTATCCTGGTGCTTCTTGACCTCTCAGCGGCCTTCGATACCATCGACCATGGTATCCTTCTGCGATGCCTAGGGGAGGTGGGAGTGAGAGGCACCATTTTACAGTGGTTCTCCTCTTACCTCTCTGACAGGTCACAGTCGGTGTTGGTTGGGGGGCAAAGGTCAACCCCTAAGACCCTCAAATGTATGCCACAGAGTTCGGTCTTGTTCCCCCTCCTATCTAACATCTACATGAAGCCGCTGGGTAAGATCATGCGACACCATGGGGTAAAGTACCATCAATACGCAGACGATACTCAATTGTATCTTTCTGCCCCGTGCCAGCTCAGTGTAGCGGCGGACGTGATGTGCCAATGCCTGGAGGCTGTTAGGATCTGGATGGGGGTGAACAAACTTGTGCTCAATCCCGATAAGACTGAGTGGCTTTGGATGCTGCCCCGGAAGGACAGCTTAGACAATCCATCCTTAACTCTGGGGGGTGAAAATTTATGCCCCTCAGAGAGGATCCGCAATTTGGGGGTCCTCCTGGATTCGCAGCTGAAACTGGAACATCATCTATCAGCTGTGACCAGGGGGGCCTTTGCCCAGGTTCGTCTGGTGTACCAATTGTGGCCCTATTTGGATCAGGAGGCACTTCAAATGATTACTCACGCCCTTGTCACCTCAAGGCTGGATTATTGCAACGCTCTCTACATGGGGCTTGAAAAGCATTTGGAGACTGCAGTTAGTCCAGAATGCGGCCGTGTGAGCGATATTGGGTGCACCGAGGTACACCCACATTACACCTGTCCTCCGCGAGCTGCACTGGCTACCAATTGGTCTCCAGACGCAATTCAAGATGTTGGTTATTACCTTTAAAGCCCTACATGACTTAGGGCCAGCGTACCTTCGAGACCGTCTACTGCCACATACCTCCCAGCGACCAGTAAGATCACACAGATTGGGCCTCCTTCAGATGCCATCAGCCAGACAGTGTCGGCTGGCAGGCCCCCAGAGGAGAGCCTTCTCTGTGGCTGCTCCGACTCTTTGGAATCAGCTACCCCCAGAGATCCGGACCATACCCACTCTCATGGCCTTCAGGAAAGCTGTAAAAACTTGGCTGTTCCGGCAGGCCTGGGGCTGTTGACCTCACTGTTGAGGTCCAGCCCTGATTAGAATGAATGTATGAGGTGTTGCTATTTTAAACCGTTTATTTTTTCGTTATGTGTTCGTTATGTTTCTTATTTTTTTCTCTTTTTTGTAAGCCACCCGGAGTCCTTCGGGATTGGGCAGCATATAAATTTTATATATAAATAAATAAATAAATAAATAAATAAATAAATAAATAAATAAATAAATAATAAGTAAGTAAGTAAGTAAGTAAGTAAGTAAGTAAGTAAATAAATAAATAAATAAATAACAATAGAAATGATAGCTCAAGATGTCCCATTCACTATAGTGAGCAACCAATCGATCTAGCCATGTAAGGGAAAACAATGTAGGCAAAGAGACTAAAGGTTTGCAATGCCCACAATTCCTTTTTGGGATGAATAATGTAGGACAGGGGTGTCAAGCTCAAGGCCCATGGCCCAAATCTGGGGCCACCCTGGAAACAGCAAAGGGCTGGCCCAAGGTGCCTATGCCAGTGAAAATGGAGCTCAGGAGGGCCATGTGCTGCCCACCCGAGCTCTGTTTTCTCTGGCAGAATCCTCGGGCCCCCACCACCTGGTCACCCTGGCCACATACACCCAGACTCCCTGAAGTCAAACACAACCCTGCTGCGGCCCTCAATGAAATCAAGTTTGACACCTCTGATGTAGGATGTAGGAATGGGAAATGGATGGTGTTACTTTTACATATCAGCCTCAATTAAACTGCCTCCTTTAGAATAGCATCCTTGTCTATTTTGAGAAAAATATATGGATGCAATAGGTCAGACTTCACTATAAGCAAGTTTTGTGAAGCTAAAATACAACTGTGAAATACAAATGGAAAATAAATTGTTATGCTATAGTACAAATAAATGCTTTTATCTTTTTCTTTCTTTTCTTCCTGTATTTAAAGAGTTCCTGCTCACATTTGTTGTCTAGAGGATTTTTGTTCCTAGGAGACGCTTGATAACCCAGTTCAAACACTACAGCTTCATTCTTGAAATTGTTCAATGAAGCTCATAGCCAGTCAACTCCCTGTATTAAATTAAGAATAAAATCAGTCCATGACATGTAGAAGAATTTCCTCAGGTAGGTGGAAAGAGAAAATATATAAATGGAAACAGAGAACAAGTGACTCAATAGCTGGAAGCCACTCAAGTATGCAAGACATGGAGATGGAAAAATATTGGATATTTATTGTAATATAACAACATTGCATTGATATTAATGCAATATATCAAAAGATGGTATAACATTAAAAGATGGTATTTTATGACACCTATTTTTAGTACACCAAAGGTCCATGTTAGTAATTTTGATACCACTATCACTTTCACCAGTATTTAGAAATCTATCCCTACATTCTATTCTATTTAAACAGGACCATCTGGGGTTGTCACAAAAGTCAATATGCCAATTGCAACCATACAACTGGAACCCTGCCCATTTTTATATGTTGTACATGCAGATTAAAAGGGAGAAATTTGGATCATGCCTTTAATTTTTTTAAGTATTTTTATTTTTTTCATTTTCATAACATATAATCACATGTATACTATTACATAGCCAGCATCGTTTTGTATTGTTAAATGTCTACATCAATTCATCTTACCATCAACTCCTGAAACAGAATTATTACCTCTTCTGCTCTCCATACACCATATTTGTCCTTATCCATCACTTTCTTCTCCCTCTCTCTCCTCCCCCTCCCTACCTCCTTTATTCCCTCTGTCATCCTTCCCTACATTACTTCCCCTTCCTCTCTCCTCCTCCTCTCCCCCCTTTCCACTCCTCATTTCTTTCTTCCTCTTCCCCCTCCTTGCCTTCTCTCCTATACCTCTCTTCTTCCCTTACCTCTCTCCTTTTCTTCCCACTCTTCATCTCTTTCACTTGGTGTATTTCAGCTCCTGAGCAAGCTCCATTTTATGTTGATGGTATTTATAGTTCCTTTTTGATATACATATTTGATTTTAACATATATTCTCCTCCTTTCTTAAACAAAAAATAGAACAAAAAAGTATACATACGTATATAGTCATTGTACTTTTAAACTCCCCCCCCTCAGCCTAATTTTGGTCAAGATGTAGACCTGGTTACCATTCCCAGCTATTCTCATCATTATATTTATATAATTATACATCCTTACACGCCCCCAATTTGTGGTTCTGTCTTTAAGTCTCATAGTTTCCCATTGTAGATATATTCCATGTTCCCTCTCTATTTTTCCATATCTTGGATTAGATTACCCTTAAATTGTCTATAAATGACAAACTTCACTGTTCAATGTTCATTACAATTCCCTTAATCTATTATATAAAATGACAAGCAGTAAACATCTCACTTTGTTCATCATTTTAAAAGTTATATATATATATATATATCCATGTTTCATATATTTTAACCCATGTTTGGTTATCCTTCTGTTGTCATTTTCAGTCAATTCACAACTCAATTTAATTATCATGTATAAAAGTGAAATATAAACCTCTGTTTTACAACCTCCCCATATCAGTTTCATATTTATCCATATTCCATATATTTTGGTCTTTTTTGTTATCTTTCTATTATTATGTTCAATTAGTTAGCAACTCCATTTTATTATCATATTTAGGGATAAAACCCTCATCTTGCTTTATATTTTCCCATATCTAGGTGTCTGATTTTTTCCTAGTAAGTCTTTTGTCCCACTTCTCTGTTCCTGTCTTTTCCCTTTTCTTTATTTTTATTTTAACACCTCCATTCCCATCATTTTCCCCCAGCCACTCTTACAAGCGTATTTTTAATTTCTGCCTTTAATTTTTTAAAATCCTTGTCCCCTTGCAGAAGTTCCTGTGTTTAATGTAACTTGGATAGTACTTTAAACAAAATAGTAGTTCATCTTTTTAAGATACTAGATTGTTTAACTGTTTTTTCAGCTTTTTAAAAAAAAGATTGTTACATCCTTGATGGTATGAACAGCGCCAGTATATATCTGGCCTTAGGTAAAGATTTTCTTTTAATCTGATTTAAATAATCACAATATGTCAGAAAATAAGGATCAACTTCCAGTAATTAAACCTAAAACCTGACTTTAATGATTAATGTTAGTGGCTTTACTTTCTGGCAGAAATGTCCCAAATTTTGAAATATTACATATAATATTATTAAGACAGTAGATGAATATATGCTGTGCTGGTAGCTATCACAGTTCAGCAGTGACGTGCGGTGAGGTTTATGGCTGGTGAGGCCAGTGGGCAAAAGCCGTCCTATGTTGGACACAATGGTGGGGCTTCGGTGGGGCTTTCAGAAAGCCGCCCCGGGGCTTCGGCTGGGCTTTTGGAAAGCCCCGCTGCTGTGTCCACCATAGAGGTGTCCCGCAGGACGCCTCTATGGCGGACACAGGGACAGGGCTTTCAGAAGGGCTCTACCGCACCAAGGGAGAACCCATCATTCTCCCCTCTCCTACAAAACAGCATCAGAAGGAGAAAGGGGCAGATTATATTAATGAAGACATCCCACAATTAATTATAAACATGCCTGCTGAATGGTCAGCCTCCTCGTTTTAACAGTTTTGGGTTGCCGAAACATAAAAAAATAGTGCCAGCCTGCGCTCCAGCAGAGGCGGGTAAAACACACACACACACATACATACACACACACACAAACACAAATTACTTACAATAATACAATTACTTACAAATTACATTAATTTTGAATTCCTCCCCCTCCCTACGACCCACATATCTTTTCCAGCTGTTTCACAGAAGATTTCAACTCTGTTCTTGTCTGCCATGATGAAAATGTAAAAATGTAAAAGGAAAAAGGCAAGAGCTGCTGAGGTCAGGCTGGGTTAGCTGCTGCCAGAGTCCCCAATGGATGACTCTGCTTAACTGTTTAAAAAAGCCTCTAAAAAAACGCCATCTACAGGAGGAGGCAAGAGAACCACGTGCCTCATCTACATAAGGAATTTTTCGGCTTTTAACCCTTGCTTAACTCTGCTCGACTGATCATAAAATCAGACTAAATGAGGCACGTGGTTCTCCCGTCTCCTCCTGTAGAGGGCACCTTTTAGAGGCTTTTTTAAACAGTTAAGCACTAAGAAGAGTCATTCACTGTGACTCTGGCAGCAACTAGCTCAGCCTTTTTTCTTTTATATTTTTTTTCTTTTCATGATGACAGTGGTGAGGCTCTGCCTCCCCTGCCTCCCCTGACTGTACGTCAGTGAGTAGCTCTAAGAAGCATTCTACTCCTTAGAGTGCAAAGAAAGAAGAACTAGAGAAAGATAAAGGAAAGAGGGTCCTGGCAAGTCTCTTGAGAGGCTAGGGTTCATGCTACTTTTATTGGGGCTATAAAAAGAGTGAAATCAGGGTAAAAAATTTTTGGATACACTATAATATTTCCAGTAAGTTTACTTTCTCAAAAACCTTGAATCATTTCTTCATGATTCATGTTTGTTGCCTAACTTTTAAATTACATATGATTAATCAATAAAGGTGACATCACGTATGAGATCAAGAAAGTCTAGAAACTCATACATAGGGAAGATTTTCATGAGTAATATTTTAAACTCCATTCAGAGATGAAGTTGTCCTTATACAATTGTGCTTCAATGCTGGCAGGGGAGATTAAGTGGACTATAATTCTGGGGAAAGATTAAATAGGAGAAGTCATTAATGTTACATCTCTTGCTCTAATTAGGTCTACCAGATTTCAGTTAAAATAATTAAGATTAGTGTTAGGAGAGAAACAGAGAGTGAGTGATCACTTAATCAATCCTTAATCAAGTCTTTTAGTGGTCAAACAGTTTTTGTAGCCCAGTTCTGATTACCCTAACTATATTATTATACTTAAAAATATAATACCACAGATCTCTGGTTTGAAATCCAGTAAACTCATGGAGAAAATATTTGTGTCCTGGACAAGAAGTTCCAATAATAGCTTTGTAAAATCAAAAGCGGAGAATCTTCTTTTTCTTCTGGTCTATACAGCCTCCCATTTTTCTATTCCTGCATATCAAGCTCATCTTTACTTGTTCCACATTCCTGTTACCCACAGTAATACTTATGCTGAGACTCCAGGAATGACACTCTGATGTCCTCCATTCTCCTCTATCTTTCCATCCTCCTTGAAGACTTCTTTGTTCTGAGTTTTGCATTCCATTGTAATAAAATCAAGCCAGAAAATGACCAACAAATTCTATGGCCAAACATTACTATGCCACACAGCTTCATAAATAGGATGTGCCCTAAAAATGCATGCATCAAAAAAGAAATTTAAATATTAATGATTTTTTTAAATCTATAAGCAGTAAATTTTGTAGCAGCTAATAGCAAATATTTTTCCTTATCTATCAATTTATTTTCTTTCTAAAAATACAAGACAAATGGCAAAATCAGATGATAATTTCAATCTCAGCAAATTCTATAGGAGAAAAACAAACAAACATGTCAATCTATTGGAATATTTGCTAAAATCTTAGTTATTATCAATAAGACATACTTATTCTTTTTTCCCTCCAAATCTATCAACATAACCCATCTAAATTTAACACATTTCAGAATACCCTCAGAGAAATTTTCCATATTAGCTGTTGCCCTTCTGCCCTGATTTTTGATAATAATGTTAGACTGTGATTCTTTTCACCCACCTTTGACATAAGACTGGAAGCACAGCGGAAAGATCTTGAGAAAAGCAATAAACACTGATACATTGAAGCTCCCCCTCTTCCAGAACTTAATTTGACACACATTCAAGATCCTATCCTGCCAGCTATTGTAATGATCAAATATTCTATTACAATGGACTGTTAGAATGGTCAGATACTCTTATCTCTTGCTGCTCTGAGATGTAAGTATGCGGATGAACTCATTTTCTTAAGTCTTAGCCCACATGGCCAATAACGAGAGATTGGATGATGAAACTGAAAATTCCCTAGTCCTGCAGATTACCTATCCTTCATCTAAGGATGGTTGCTAGCTGTAATATATAGGTAGTCCTGGCCTTACAACAGTTTACTTAGTGACTATTTGAAGTTACAATGGCACTGAAAAAAGTGACTTATGGCCCTTTTTTACACTTATGACCATTGCAGCATCTCCATGGTCATTAGATCAAAATTCAGATGCTTGGCTATTGACTCATATTTGTGATGGTTGCAATGTCCCAGTATCATGTGGTCACGTTTTGCAACCTTCTGATGAGCAAAGTCAATGAAGAAGCCAGATTCATTTAATAACCCTGTTACTAATTTAACAACAACAATGTTTCACTTAACAAGTATGGGAAGAAAACTCATAAAATGGGGCAAAACTCACTTAACAAATGTCTCCCATAGCCACAAAAAAATTGGGTTCAATTGTGGTTGTAAGTCAAGGACTTACCTATGTAGTAAAATGGATGAAAGCTATTGCTTTTGATACTGGCAATAATCACACTGTTGTTGAAAAGTCTGTTTTTATTTATTTAGAAAATTTATATGTGTAAAAGTTAAATTAAGACAAAATAATCACCACTGAGACTAAATTTGAGCAACATTTGAAATAATCTATCTTTGCTCGTGATGAAGAGAAAATATGCTACAAAAACGGCACTCTTCCTCTGAAAGACTAATTGTATTGTTAATCAACTCTCTGCTGGTTGGGAATGAGTCTGTCATTCTTTTCAATAGTTAAAGCACATTTATCACTGCAGATACCGAGCTTTTCTGGCATTCAATTAACAATTAGTTAACTTTATAATGCGTTTTCTTAATAGCCATGGTTTTTTTTTTTACCATCTACATTTCAAAAAATGAGTTTGCAATACAATATGAAGTTGAAGATATTAAATTTAATTAAAAGTGGATGATAGATATGACTGAGTTTTATTACTGTACTGATGTTAGGTAAATATCATAATGCATAATATGCTTTCTAGTGAATTTGAAATATACACATTTCAGTGGTTTATTTCACACTATTTCACCTACAAGGGTATACCCATAATTAAAAGGGAGAACTCTGTCTTTATCTTAAATGCAGTTCCTTTCAGTGTAAAAGCTGTTTCACTTCTGTGGTGATTAGTTCTCTTCCTGATAGTCTGTAAGCATAAAATTGTGAAAGTTATGAATTTGAAATTATTCCTTCTCCCAGATAATGATTCAGCACCTTTTCATTAGAAACTCTCAATGGCCAACAGTGGATAAGCAATATATTTTCCAGCTTTCAGCTTTAATTTATTTCTCAATAATATTTCATAGGGGATATTGAGCTGCATGCAAACAATCACTTGCAACTATCATTTACATAGCAGAAATGGGGGGATAACCCATTATATCTGTGCAGCTTTCTGTAAAATGCTTTCTTTCTTTCTTTTTTACATCAGGGGAAGTAGAATTGAGGAAACTGAATGTCATGATGCAACAATTTTTATTTTTAATCAAATGATAGATACAGGCAGTGTGAATGCAGGCTAAACATATTTTATTCAAGTTTGACTCCCTGGTGTAATGCAGCAAAGTCAGCCATTAGCAATGTTTCAAGCCATATCCTCCCCACTGTCCCCACTGGAACATTTTTCTTTGTTTACTCAATCATTATCTCCTGGATTATTTTTCATTTATCCTTAAAGGCATAAGACATTTAAATTGTTTCATGCTGCCAAGTGTTAGATTAACCAGGGCAGAGCTTCATTCTGATCTTTTTTTCTATACTATCCTGTCAGATTTAATCTCAGAATGTGGTGTTATTTCAGGCTCAGTGAGAACTTAAATCAACAAAACATCTTATCTCCATATTTATCTGTCTAGTTATCTGTCAGTCTGTCAGCATACCTGTCCCCTATCTACTCACCTGTCTTTCACTTTAGGATTCTCATTTGTAAAACTGTGCTAGAAATGGTCATTAAATTTGACTAAATAGCCCAGGTTGGTTTATCAGATTCAACTGCCTCCATAGACTTTGGAAGATTATCAGTATTTGTTTACTTCAGTTAAATAAAAGATTGCCATCTTTCATAGCTTGGAAAAAATACAGTAATGATTACTTTAAATATATTAATTTATTTATATATGAATTAATAAGGAGTCATAAAATAAAAGAAACTGAATGATCCTGTCATAGCAACTCTTTCACCTTTATAAAAAATATTTACACTAAATAAAGGGGGGATAATATCCTACACAAAAAAACAACCCAACTAATAATTTGCTATCATTCTATTCATCTGTTGCTACCCATACTAGTGGCAGAGTATGCCCAAGACTGGGTCATTTCCCAAACAGTATTATCGGCAGGCCCTGGTTGAATGAACTGATGTAATAACTACAGCACTCTGGTTGCTGGGGGAGTACAATGGCCATAATTCAAAAGTTGTGGCAGGTTTTCAGAAGGCTGTTATTATTACAGCAATGCGTAGGGGAAGCACAGTTTTGGGTACATGTTTTATTTATTTATTTGGAATATTTTTCATTGAGCTATACACTATTCCTCCTTTAAATATGATTGCTCATATTGCTGTTGCAATCCCCGATAAGTTATTATTACTAAATGTATACACAGCATAAATATTTTTGACTGTCAAAAACAAAATGCTTCAGAAGTGAAATATATGATTATTGGAATTTACTTATCTACCAGAATTTTACATTTATTTCTTGGCAGTGTGAAAATTCCAAACACATTTAAATACATTGAAGCTGTTATCCTATGCTCATTTAATTTGAGTTTCTACTAAATTGACTAAGTTTTAATTCTGGATTATTATATTTCTGTACTTTTGGAGTCTTAATCTGATTCTGATGGTGGCATGACTGCATGGGTAGGAAGGAACAGATACGATTAAAACAAAGAGAAATATAGAAAATGCAGTTTTGATAGGAATATCAAAAAAGCAGTTTGATAGGAATAAAACATTGTTTTAGAAGTGGATGAACAGATTCAAAGAAAGCAGTTTCTAGCATGATGAACAGAATTAAGAAGAAATAATGAAATATGTGGGATAAAACCAAATTGAGAATGCGGGCAATAATATTTTAGAGATCTGCATGTAAATAAAAGCATAATTAAAAATAATGCTATAATGTCATTTTCAGGTGAAAAAATACAAAGGAACTCCTAAATCTGAGTATATTTAAAATAATAAGATTGAAAGTATGGTCATCTCTGTAACTGTGACAAGTGAAATGGGTGTGAAGACTGCACATAAACCTAATGGTTGCAAGAATGTCAAAATTATAGCCAACCAGCTGGCTGTCATGGGGATTTGGGGAGTTGAAGTCCACACAACTTAAAATTGCCCCAGTCTGAAAAATACTATCTTCTACAAAGGAAAAATAACAAGAATGCATATAAAAATTATAGAAGGATTTGTTTGTTAAGTGTGCCTAGGGAAATATTTGTCATAATTGTGATTGAAACAGTATGACAGATGGCAGTGACTATAATTTGAGAAGTGCAGCATGGCTTAAGAAAGTCTGCAGATCAATTTATTGAAAAATGTAGGAATATGAGAAGGAAAGTTTATTTCACATCTGTTGGGTGATAGAATAGATAAAATAAATAGGCTTGATTATTGAATGTTTGACAATAATATGAACTTGGAGATAAATGTGATAATAGTTTACTGTTGTGGCCCAGTAGGAGCCATTGGAGCTGCCACCAGACTCCGACAGTGAGGGGCCCTATGAGTCGGCTCTGGAGGATGTGGAGGACCCCGGACAGGGTTCTGACTCCAAGCAGGGCGCAGACAGACTGGGTGGCCACCAGGAGGCGGCTGAGCCTTGGACCAGTGGGGAGGAGACAAGGGAGTGTGGTCGTGACATCATGCATTGGAGCAGTGGGGAGGAGACAAGGGAGTTGTTCCTGGATGCCCGGCAACAGAGAGCTAATAGGCGTAAGGAACAGTTACACAGTTATAGGAGATAATTGTACTCAGCTGGTGGTAATTAAGCTCCTCTCAAGACTATAAAAGGAATGATTGTGCACACACCCTTTGCAGGAGTCAACATATTCACTAGAGCTGGAGATTCGCTGGATTGCTGCCAAGGTTAGTCTGTGCTGGATTGCTGCCAACGTCTAGTCTGTGCTGGATTGCTGCCATGGCCTGGACTGTGCTGGATTGCTGCCAAGGTCCTGTCTGTGTGTTAATAAATCTTTGAAGTATCTTTGTCTCAGCGTGCTTTGGTGTAAGACGAGGGGGGTCAGAACAATTTACAATGGAAGAAAAGCATGCACAAGAATAAATATAACATTTTGAAAATAATTCAACATGGAGCAAGGATTAAAACAAGGATGTCTGATTTCCCCTTGGCTATTTAATATATTTATGATTAAATATATAGGAGATTTTGGGAACGAATTTAGAGATTTGTTAGTTGGGAACTATTGTATGCATATTATATGCTGTATTGTTGACTGAAAATCTAAATGACTTTGCAGCAAATATTAGATAGACTATGTGATGCAGTAGGGAGTATGAATTTTAAAAAATAATATACAATAGCCAAGATAGTTGTGTTTGACAGGGGATCAGGGTGAACAATACCACATTGTGTATAAAAGGTGAAAAATTACATGAAGCACCGTAAATGAATTTATGTTCCTTGGTAGATTGTTTACTAAAGACAGGGAAACGGCTGAGAAATTTTAAGATATATAATTGTCATTTAATTTTGTGGAAGTGAATATGTCAAGAGAAATATAAAAAGTAGATTAAAAAACAAAAGCAATAAATCTGATTGGATGGAATTGATGAAGCGCTCAAAAAAGAGTTGCATTGATAACTGTACTAATATTCAACCCGGACTTTGCTCTAGCCCTCCTGTATCAATGTGGGAAAGTTGCAGAATAATGGAACGTGGCTTTATGCTCATTCCATTTGTTCCTGACTTGTACTTCTCAGGGCATCAAATAAATGGAGTTTATGACTTCCGTAATCATCACATTCATGAAATAATTCTTGGTTGTCTGAGATCAAGCCACAAACAAGACATAAACGTTTATCAGAAAAAAAGTGTATCAAAAGTTTGCAAGAAATGAAAAAGAAAGTAAGTGAATATCACTGAGAAGTTTGCAAAAATGGTTAAAGACTTTTTTGAGGAAAAATATTTTTGGCCTGCTGAAAGGCTTACTTATGGCATGAAAACCAAAACAGATTAACCATAGAATAATCATTTCTATTTCTATCTTGTCTTTTCAATCTCCATCACAGTAATCACTTTTTATTGATTTCTTGCCCAACTGTAGTAGAGATTTTATTGTACAAAACTAGTTTCTCTTTCTAAAGAACAAGAGAGGATCCAGCTTGATGTAATAGTTAAAAGCATGGACAAAAAGGTATAAAACATGAATGTCTATGGAGATTCTCAGTCATCCAGCTCATGATTGTCCCAAAGGTGCTTTTTCAAAGGGCAACTGGACTTTCTGTTTTGGCTTTGAATATGTTTTTGAAGACAAAATGTCTTCAAAGAAAAACCAGAATATCCAGGTGCTTCTTGAAAAAGCACCTTTGGGTATAAAATCCACGAGTTCTAGTCCTGCCTTAGGCACAAAGCCAGCTGAGTGACCTTGGGCCAGGCATTCTATCTCAACCGTAGGAATCAGACAATAGCAGCCACTTCCAAACTGAAGAAGCTTCTTGTTTTCAGTTGTCTTCATGTCTTCAAGAAAAAAAACAAAGGAAGCCCAGTTGCCTTTTGAAAACAAAGCACCTTTGGGGCAAACACTTCCAAAGTGTCACTAAGAAAAGTTCATGGGTTTGTCCTTCAAGTTAGCCTAAGACAGGACTAGAACTCACAGTATCCTGCTTTCCAGCCTGGTGCTTTAAATATTACACCAAATTGGCTGTTTCATCCTTTAGTTTGTTTAATTAATTAATAAATCTCCCCAATATAGATTAGAGAATCCTTACGATGGATCTGTTCTAACCTCCACAAATGTACAGTATCTCATACAGATTGCAGTGATTTTTTTGTAGTAGGAATACTGATAATCCATTTTTCACATCTGTCTAAACTCCTCTCTCTTCAGTAGTTGTTACAGGACATGTGGGTGTTATAATCATGTGGATTCAGAAAATTTTAAGCCCAAAATAGTCACGGTGACAGTAAATCTTACCTGGCTGAGGATCAATATTCACAGGGTCATCCAAAGCATGTTTAAATTAATTGTGACAAACAGTATGAAAACTGCAAAGCAGAATTTTAGAGAAAAATCCCAACAAGCAGTCTAAACTGGTATTAGGAATCAGAGGTCCATCTTCTTTGTTTAGCTAATAAGCAGCTTTCTGTTCAGGGAGAGCACTATGGTATATGTTCTTATCTCTTGCTACATGGAAGGCAATGCAATTTTCTGTAAATCCACCACCATGAAATGGCAATTATCCACTGCAGACAGATCAAATATAAAGAAACCGCAACAATACAGACATTTCTTTGGGAAGGTACCTCGGATTACAGAGGGCAATTGACTTAGTGAACACAGTTTCTCTTAACTGCTTATGCACTACTTTATATGAGCTTTTTTTTTTTTCTTTCCAGCATCTTCCTGAGAGAGTCTCCTGAATTTTGATTTTCAGGGTTTTCTGTGAACTAGAAAAACTCTTTTTCAGAACTGTTTTGACTAAGATCCATATATTAGACCTTTTGATTCTTGATTGCCATCAGATTTCAGGAACTGGAGGCCGCAGTAGGCAGGCAATGATGTAAAGAGGGTGGAATAGATTTTTGACTCTTGATTCCGATGGCATTTGGAGATCATGTTTTTTTCCATCTTTTTCTTTCCTCTTTGTAACTTGGTGCCATTGTAACTTTGAATGGTCACTAAATGAACTATTGTGAGTTGAGGCTTTGTAATTGTTCCCTTCCTAATCAAACAAGTCAGTTTAGCCATTTCTGCAAATTCAGCCATCTTAAGCATCCATTCCTGCATCGTAAGTATTTGTATTATTCTTCCATTTTTGTCCATATAATAACCTAATTGCCATTACCATATATAAGATCAATCATCCATAATTCTTTTATAATTGATTATCCCTAATATTAAAAAAAATCTGGTTTCATCTGAATGTTAATTTTTAAAAAATTTCTGCATTGTTACATGCATTTGTATCAAATGCTGGTACTTTTTCACAAGTCTACCATGCATGGTAAAATATCCCTTTCGGCCTTACATACTTTTAACTACCATTAAAATATCCTTATATCTTAGACTTATGTATATCCCTGCTGACATATATGAACAGTATATCATTTGATAAAAATTCTCTTTTAAATTGTAAGACTTTATAGATCTCAGTCCTTTTAACAACATTATATCTCATTGATACTGCTGTATATTGCTCTCACCAACATTCTGAACCCACTTGATCATATACCCCTTAACTTGTTAATCTTCTCTTTTAGATTTCAACAAAATTTACAATGTTTCCAATTATGTCACATGTTGCTTTATTCCTGGTAACTTCCTGACTCCCTGTTGTCACCCGCCAGTGGCCAGCGGAGCTGGTGGCAGACTCGGACAGTGAGGAGGATGGGGAGGAACATGGGCAAGTCCTGGAGTCTGGGGAAAGCTCTGCATTGGAGGCAGAAATGGGGCCAGGGCCATCCAACAGTTATCAGCTACCTTTGGAGTTGGAGATGAGTGGGGCTGAAGAACAGCTGGAACCTGTTCCCGATGTACGCATGTGCAGTGCTGTCAAGAGAAGGGAACAATTAAGGAACAGAGGTCGACTCAGGAGTAAAGGCACAATGGGACGCTGAATGGCCCCTCCCTTAGGGAATAAATGGGAACAAAAGGGGAGTGGTGTTTGCAGGAGACAATTAGTTTGTTTATTAGTGAGAAGATTTGCTTATCTGAGTTGGTGTCTCACAGAGACTCCTTGCCAAGTATCTCCTTGTTCATGTTATGCCTGGAAGATATCGGCCTGGCAACTCTCCAAGGACTAATAAGTTCTGTGGTTGCAATTCACCCTTGAAAGGCTGTATGCTGGGATTTTGCTGAATGTGAATGCTAGGAATTCACATTAGCCAAATAAACAGAGGTTTGTTGGGACAAGGATTTTCATGGTTTTGTGAAGCCTAGGTCAGAACACTCCCAAAGCTAAGGCACATATGCAAATAACATGCCACTACCCTCCTACTTTCTTCTGAGGCAAGGAAAACAGCTTGCATAGAGCAAATACTAGACTTACTCTCTTTCCTAGAGACGTATGGCATAGTATTCATGTTGCTGCCAGAAGCTGTGGGTGCTCCAACACTGGCGGTTTTTAAGAAGAGTCTGGACAGCCATTTGTTTGAAATGGCAGGACTTCCTGCTTAAGCATGGGATTGGACTAGAAGACCTCCAAAGTCCCTTTCAACTCTGTCATTCTGATATTCTGTCTGATCACAAGCCTATAGGGATTGTTCACTGCTAGTCTCTCAACACTGTGTGTGGTTTCAAATGCACTTCCCATTGAACCCTAATATATCTTTGTGGACAGCTATTTTTTCCTTCATTGCCTCTCCCCATTGTCAGGTTTTTATTGAGCTATTTTATAACAAACTCCTGTTCTTTGAGACAACTGTGGACTCCATTTCTATGGCCCATCTTCATTCTGGAATGTGTAGTTTTTAGATTCTTATTCATTAAAAGATTTCACCTACACACCCAGTCCCTGGATAAGATTGCTACCTTTTTTTTCTAATGAGCCTAATATGTCACATTAATAAGCATAGTAAAATGTTCTCAACAGACTCAATTCATTTGTCATAATTCTTTGCCTTGTCTCTATCTTTGATTCTTCCAAATTCTTCAAAGTGCCTTTCAACTGAGAAATCATAACTGTCTAAAACACATTAAATAGTTTAATCTACGCTCAAAGATAAGTCATTTGTATGATAAGCATCTTGTAACCCTGAATTCTTTGGGGGGAAAAGATGTGGAATGTTTCTTTCTTTCATAATATCTCTTTATTTTAATCAGAAAAGTAAAAAAGGAAGAAAATTATTTGCTTCAAAAGGTAAATGAAAATAAAAAAGACTTAATTAATTTCTAAAAGTTATTGAAATCATTTACTGTTTCCTTTAAACCTTTCTTGTTTCAACTTTCATGCTATAAAATTCAGGGTGAAATGTAATTTAAATAACATTATATTAATATAATACAGTAAAGAAAATCAACTTCCATAGCAGAAAACTGCAATGAAAATTCCAATTACAGCTTTGATTACAAAGCATCAATGAAAAGTTATATAAATTTAAATACCTGGATACAAAATAATATTTCTTAAACTGGTATCAAAATAATTATAAATTGAGCACTAGGCATATCTTTTTCACATTTTAATAAGTTAAGTGGGATATTTTCAGGACATGATGACTGTAATTAAAATGTCTCTGTGCAGAAATGTTACTATAAATTATGTATTTTTGTTGGCAGTATAAAATGTATAGGTAAATTAATAACTTACAAAGCTGAATTTTGATTTTCTTAGTTTTTAATACAAATCATGCAAATTCCTGAACTATTTGCATGATGTAAACAAAGAAAGAATTTTGGAAGCAACTATTTGGTATAGAATCAACTTAAAGCAAGCATAAATGAATAGGTTTTCAGTCTATGTCAGGATATATTTAGTCAAGTCTGTTTCAATATGTTCCATCCTTATTTCGTAAAATTGTGTTACATTTAAACTCCCATGTTGGCTTGGAATTCCAGAACCATGTGGCTGAATATTATTGAATATTGAATCCCATCTGAAAGGCATCATATGTTAGTGAAGACTGTAACGGTGAGAATGAAGCTCTTCCTGTTTTTATGCATGACACAAAAACAGATAGAGCTTTGATCATATCACCATGACTTCTTGACTATCCTACCTTATTTGCAGACATGTAAAGACTGGTAAATCCCATCAAATGTTTGAAAAATGAACAAATGAAAATTTATGTTTGATGTTGCATATAAATTGTAATAGTCTATTTTTCCATAAAATTGCTGAGGCAAAAACTGCATGACTGAAGACGTGAAAATTTTGAAATACAAGAATTCCATTGCGCTTATTATTCTAGAAAGTACAAACTTACTTTATATGCAGTTGAAACAAGTTATTATTCATCCACATTTCACACTACTTAAAGGATACAAGCTTTTTGATTATTCTAGTTTATAGCAGAGCAGCCATGGCAAGTAATAGTTAGGATGTTACATAATTCAGGATGGACTAAGCTGGCAGATGGAAAAAGCAGTTACATTTGCTAAAATCTAAGGTATACTATATAAGTCAAAATGCTCCTGCAAATTCTTATGTGCTTCCTCAATTTGCTTAAATTTTGGTAATCTATTTTGAGCAATGAATTATGACCCTGAAATTAAAAACTACCAAAATCATATTATTTTTATCAGCTCCTAAAGGGCCAATATTCAAAGACTAACTCAGCACTATGTATTGAGTCTATATGAATTAACTGTACCACCCATATTATAATCAGACTAATCAACTCTTTATGGAGAGAACTTGTTTTGGATTTGAAAGGCCACACTTCATACAAGCTATACATCAGAGGAAAATGGTTCATTCAGACTAAGAGTAAATCCTGAAACATCTTACTACTCCAATTATGAAGAAACCCAGAGCCAATGGGGCTCAAGTATAGGATGATGATTGCCTCATTAAGTCTAATGGCTCCCTAAGGCAGAAAAAGAATTAGATTAATAGACTTGGGTAGACCAAGCAAATCTGAACAACATCAGGCTATTTTTGTGAGAAAGTATTAAACCTGATAGTACCAGAGGATGGGGGTTGGGAAATTAATTGTTGGAGAAAAATTATTTGAAATTGAAAAGTGACTCTCAGCTTTTATGCGTAGATGAGGTGTCAGCTGCCCATGGAAGAAATGAAAAGAATCCTTCCTCCTATATGCACAACAATGGGATTTTTGTTACGGCTTTTTAAGAGGAAACATTGCTTTCTATTTTTTTTTTAATTAGAAATGGGGACTCTCCTTACAAAAAAAGACCCTATGGTCTTTTCTGCCCTTCTCATTTTTACAAATAAGATTTTGATTAAGTAAAGTGAAGACATTTCAGATATTTAAGAACAATTCAAATTTAAAATGGAAAGAAGTGAAAATTGTAGTGTTAGAATATTTAAAGAGTGGTCATATTTTTAAAAAAAATATTAGGACAAATATTAAGTACACTCATTCTCAAGTAATGAGTTTATTTAAATAATTTTATTATGACATCTTTGTATAGAAATCCTGCAACCCTTTCTAGATCGGTAGAACTGAACTGAAATCTGAGGTTTTCTGAAAACACACATTTTAAAAAGAGGCAAGCTGATCTTATGCAATATTTTTAAGCTAATGGCAACAATCTAGAAAGATAACCATGGACATCATAGTCTAATTAACCAGAGCATATTGTGATTTTTAAAAAAAAACAAAAAGCCATCCCAAAAGATATAAGAACTGAAATCAACAATTGAGAGATAAAATGCAAGAATTGGTGAAGCAATCAAGGGGACTTTTCTGTAAAGTCCATGAAAACAAGGGAAGAAGTAATTCAAATTACAAATAAAGTCAATATGTTGTTATTCACCTTAAATGGAAGACAGGCATTATTCACTTACAGTTACTACTATTTGGAAGCTGTTTTCCCGTGATTGCAATACAGTTGGGATCAATCTGTAAACATGTGGACATTACAGACAGACTAATAATATGCAGTAAGAAAGACACACTTCTTAAAATGATGAGAACTCTAGAACTAATCCGGGTATCCCAACTTCAGAACTAATTAAATTCAGCAAGAATTTGAGGATCTATGCATGGATTTTATTAGTTCTGGCTCTGGGAATCTATAGAAGACACATGAGCAATAAGTATAGAAAGCTAGATTTTGATTACAGACACTAATCATATCTTGCCTTGTTATTGTTTTGCACAAGAGAGAAGGAGAAAGCATCTGTGTCGATTTATCAATATTCTATTGTTATACCTTTTAACAATAAAATAGAGTTTTAGTAATTCTACTGGCATCTACTTTTTTACCTTTTTTACCTTTTTAATCTTTTTTTATCTTGGTCTATCTCAAAGGTTTGACAATAGATTGAAGATACTGATATCTGGTTCATACCTCACTGCTGGAATAAATAAATAAAATATTTTTTCCAGCTATATTTTTAAACAAAGTCTATTGTGCTTCCTTTTTATTAACACTGGGGTTTAAATTAAATCTTTGAGTTAAAGAAGCAAAAAATGTAACCCAAACTTTACTGTTAATAATTCTTATATGATTTTATACTGAATATTTTTAATATCCATAACTTGATTATTTGTAACTATTGTAACTAGTTTCCTTCAGGGGTGGGTTTCGACCGGTTCACACCGGTCCCTGCGATCCGGTTGGTCGCTGAACCCGGAAGTAAGTAACTTCCGGGAACGGTGAAGCCCCCCCCCGCGCCCGCGCGCGCCTGCACACCCGCGCCCGCTCCTTACCCAGTTTTTACGAATTCTGCACTTCTACGCATGCGCAGAACGCATACAGCGCCTGCGCGATCCTCCAGGAGCAGCTGGAGCATCGCGTGTGTGCACATGCACGCCGCGTGCGTGCGCGAGGACGCCGCGTGCGTGCGCGAGGACGCCGCGTGCGTGCGCGAGGACGCCGCGTGCGTGCGCGAGGACGCCGCGTGCGTGCGCGAGGACGCCGCGTGCGTGCGCGAGGACGCCGCCGGCCTCATTCCAACCGAATCGGTTGGAACGGGGCGAGAAACCCACCCCTGGTTTGCTTGTATGTATGTATGTATGTATGTATGTATGTATGTATGTATGTATGTATGTATGTACGTACACACACACACACATGAATTTCAGGCAGAATCTTTCAAAATTAGCTGAGAAAAGGATAGAAAAATGATTACCGTTAATTTTTAAAACACTAAACTGGTTAAAAAAAAACTTTATTGTTTTTATCTTGCATGTGTTATATAGACCTTTCAGTTTATTAAAAAGTACAAGGAAATCAGTTTGTCAGTGTTCATATTTACAAAGTTTACAAAATTTAAACTAATAGACTTTAGCTATTGGAATCAATAAAAGCCAGGTGGACTAATAAACCTATTATATTTGTGGATTTGTGGTACTGGATTTTTCTTAAACCAAGGCAACTATTCTTTTTTCAACTTGTCATAGCATTGGCTATTTGTTCCGGGTGACAACAGGAGAGTTTATAATGTGTGTACTTTTGTTTGTGTGTAGCCAGACAGACAGTCAAAGAGTTCTCGACCTGAGCACCTGTTTCATTGGGGTTGGAGGGGGGAGGTTAAGACTGCTAATTTTTTATGCATGGCATCACTTGGAACAGATGCAGTGAGGTGGAAGTTAAAACAGTCTGTTACTCTGATTGTTGGCCAGAGGGGAAAGTAATACTACATAGGATGGCTGAGGGCAAATCAACTGTTCCTCAGCAGCTTCTCCCAACAGATCGCCTTCTGGTAACAGGGGGAGGAAATGGGGAAAAAATCATTAGCACTTCAACAGTTTCCAAACCAGAGTCATATTTCCACAACATATTTTAAAGTAAAAATTGGTAGACAAATCCATAACTACTTAGATACCAAAAGTGAAAGAAACTAATGTTACACTTGCACTGTAAGAATTTTTTTTGTTTTGCTTAGCCTGTTTCACACATTATTCTTGGTCATACATGATGTTCACATGATGAAATGGGCAACAGCCCTACATATCTGCCCCTAATCAAGATAGAAAAGGTACAAACCTGTGAGTGAGTTTTCAAAACATCTGAGTGAATCCATGAAGAGGGAAGAGGCAGAGGGGCTGGGAGCATGTGTTCCTATAGTATCTTCCAGACCCTCTGCCTCTTCCTTCTTCCTGGATTCATTCAGACGTTTTTTAAAAGCCACCGCCTGTGCACATGCACACACTCTTCTGGCAGCCCCTCTGCCTCTTCCCCAACATCCTCCCCACCCCCACCCCAGCCACTCACCAGTTCTTTCTTCTTCTTGTTCTTCTTCTGAGAGCTTTTCAGCAGCATGGTGCAGATGGGCGGGGCAAGTAAAAGAGTGAACGAGGGGAGGGAGCATTCTGGTACAGGGCCTTCTGACCAACGGGTACGGGAAGGCACGCTAAATTTCACCATCTGGTACAGCTGTACCAGTCTGTACCGGTTGAAACCCACCCCTGGTGCAGTCCTATTGTTGTTCGGGAAACATGCACAGATACACATTAGGCTTTAAAATATTAAGGCTTCTTACCATGTGAAGTATTGTGGCTGCAGATCTTCCCCATCAACCAGGGAGACTTGGGAGCAGTGATAGAAGTGCAAAAGCATGAATCTTCATCTATCTTGTATAAAATGTCTTCTCAATGGAGGTCAGGATTGAGTCATAATTTGATATATCATATGCCTGGACAATCTATGTTATATATGTTGGAAAATCAGGATATCTTCTTTGAGTTATTATACAGGATATTGAAATCAATTGTTACTAAGCAATTAATTGCAGTGATAAATTTGTGTATCTATATTAATGTGAGTCACTTTGGGCATTTTAGGAGAATTCAAAATAGATCCTAACCTAAGTATACCAACTTAAATATCATTTTTCTCATTTGTACATCACAAGGAACAGATTTAATAAAATATATTAAATATACTGAAACTAGCTTCCAAAGAGAAGATAAAAGGTGAAATATGAGGACAGAACTCATAAGTGTGTAGCTGCTAAGCTATGGCTTATTAGATAGAGATCGTTACATGTGAACTGGAATCCATCAATGAGCTGTCAAATTGTTTTGATTGCTAAACAATAATACACTAATTAAATCATTAGAATGCCTTCAGTGGTCTAAATGTATGACTGGGTATACCTAAATTATATATCTAGATTCATGCATGCACCATTAAAATTTCTGCAGTCTTCTCTGCAATATTTGTGGAAATAGATTGTTATTACTCTTTCATTCTTTAATTACTTCATTTTTAGGGGAGTAGAGCAAATATATATATTTTGTTTTCTGAAAAATGACACACATTTTTTCACTCTGATGTTTTAGGAATATAATTTCTGTACCTATCAAGCAAAAATAATTATTATATTAAGCTGAGGCAATTGTCTACCTTATTCATATATGGTGTATACACTTAAAACTTTTATAGTTATACAAGGTCTATATGCATTTGTTTGCAAACATACGATTTAGGAAAATTCATATAAAATTTCAACTATCCATATCAGTTCAATATATCACCTTTAATATTAATAGCACTATTTACCAACATGGGCAATTCCTTGTGGCCACTGCAAAGTAACTTGTTTTATATCCATCTACATTAGTCAGTGGAAAATATATATTTTTTCTTCTAAACTAGATTGATTCAATTGCATTAACAAACATATGATGAATTTAGCTCAAAGTTCCTGATACAGTTTGCAATATAAGTAATGGAGCAAATCTTGCACCTGTGAGTTATTACAAATGCATAAACAACGTGTAGTTGTTAATTCCTTATATATTCCATCCAAATAGGCTTTTGGCATCATTTGAAAATGAAATTCTTGTCTCAAGGAAATGAAATGTGAGAGACCATAAATAATATGGCATTGTCAGAGCTCAGGCGGGCGAAAGAAAGAAAGCGCTTTAGACAGTGGGATGTCGGGGGAGAAGACTGCATCACCAGCCATAAACCTCACTGTACTACCGTATTTTCACGCATATAACCCGCAATGTGCGTTTTTACCTACCCCACATGCCCCCTGCGGGGTATAAAAGTGGGCGGGGTATACGGGAAATATTTTACACGCAAAATGGTTTCTTCTCCACGGCACAGTGTTGTTTTTCCTGGAACTGCACCGGCCGTGTAAAAGGGCTGCGCACGGCCGGCGCGCCTCGGGTTCCGCTTGAGATCATCTCGAAGCAACGCTCCCTTCGCGCCGCTTCTCCTCCTCCTCCTTTTCCTGGGGCGGGCGGGAGCGGTGAGAAAACGGGGGCCGCTGTGCAGTTTGCAGCAATGGCAGAGGAGGGGGAGGGACGCAGCTCGGGTCAGAGCGGGCTCCCTTCGCTTCGCCTCCAGCAGATCATCGTCGTTCCTCACTAGCCGGCCAGACCGCCGCTGCGGGTTATATAAGAAGGCGGGGTGTATAAAAACTTTTTTACATAAATCTTGGGAAACCTGTGGGTTATTTGCGTGGGCGGGTTATTTGCGTGGGCGGGATATATGCGTGAAAATACGGTATATGTATTTCCGTGTTTCAGTAAACTAGGTACACAAATTGACCTCACTTGTTCTATCTAGTTACCATTTAATTTCTATCTATATCTCTTTGGTCCTTTAGAAAATAGTACCACCTTGGGTTTGGAATAACTTATCTGTAAGTATTCTTTCCTAGAGTAAATACCAATTTCTGTCAGAATTTTTCTCATTCCAATTGACATAAGTATCATGTTTTCTATATACAGTAATATAGGGACTTTTCTTCTTCCAATTAATGTGGCATAGAAGGAAGGGCTATTAAGCTCTTCTACAATGTGGTTTACATAAAAATTAAAGTGGAAGGAAACCAATATACAACACTGGGGGACACATTTTTTTTGTTTTAATCTGCTTTGTTAGGGAACCACTCTGGTTTACCTGTATGCATATGTAAGTGTCTTGATATAATTTATGTATTTTGTATTGTTCCATCTATATCAGTAGTGAAACACTTCTCCCATAATTTTCATTCATTTATTGTTATCAAAGGCAGATGATAAATCAATATATGCTGTATATAAGCATTTTGAGGGGACATACACTGATTGGGGAATCAGATGTTGAAAATGAAATACTTATCAACAGTGTGTTGTATATACTGTAGATCTTAAACCCAATGTCAAGAAATATTAGCTGTTATGTTGGCTGTACAATATTTCCTTAGTTTATTCATGGAAAAGTAGTGATTATAAAGACAGATCACAAATTTCAAGAAGCCATTGTTAAGAAACCCAAGATCTACAGGGTTCATAGGCTGTGTTCACTTTGAAGATATACCAATTGCATATTACTTATACACTAAGGGAGAAACTAGTAATAGCTGACATTTTGTCCAGGAAAAGATTTGATATAGGAAAAGCTAAATTATCACTTTCTTTGAATATTTGCCTCATACTAAAATGAGAGATTTTAAGGAAGTTAAACTGAAGTACTATAATTTACAGCTCTTGAAGGTTATATGATGATCTCAAGAGAAAAAAAGACAATGTGTCCAAAGAAATGAGAATAGATTAGAACTATAGAGAAGAGTTAAATGTTTATCATTTTTTAAGAGTGATTGTATAGTTCAACATAAATTAAAAATTGAAATATTGGGAAAGAGAGATCCAAATTTCTAGGTAAAGAATATCCCTTATTGCTAGATTACTGTTCAGTGTTTGCAATATGTCAACTAGAAAAGCTTTCTAGTAATCTGTTACATTATAGTCTATTTAGTTTATAGAAATATTCCAGTGATGACAAAAACATCAGTCCATCTTTTAAGGAACTGGTGACATATCATTACTCTTAGGAAGCTGATGGTGAATCACTAACTCAACTTTTAACAAGGAGATATTTAGACTACTCATGTCATGAGTCTGATACATTCTCAGGATGATCACAAAAATATGTCACAAAAATGGGCAAGAAAAAGAACATTATGATAAATGAATCCTCTTTGGAAGGATTTGATAAAATTAATTTTGAACAAAATAGTTTATAGAAATTGGAATGTTGATATTTCATATGAAAGTTCAGAATTTATTGTGCATCACAGGATTTTAGAACTCCATTCTGGTATCATTATGAGCAGAACTAATCACAATATTTCTTTTCTGCCAGATCAGCTTCCCTTTTTTCTCGGATAATTATGAAAGAAAATGCTTTACAATATGGCTAGCTCATGCTCATGTCAATATCAGTAGAAATACATGGTACAGTATTTATACTGCTCTGTATGTGAATGTGGACATGGGTATGTGGACATGGGTGTGGAAGAGGATGCATAGTAAACGAAGAGAAAATATGGGTAAAGAATCTACCATGCTATCTTGATAATGAGTTCAAAAAATAATATTGTAGTTCTAGTTGGTCACGTTTCCATGTCACATATTTTTCAATATTTTCTGATTGAGGATTTTGTTCTTTCAAAATAAAATCCAGTGCAGCAAATATAGCCAGAAGTGCCCTTGTGAAAACTTGTTAAGATATTCTGTTACAGACTAAATAGTTTTCTTAATAGGAATAAAATGAAGAGAACTTTTCCAGTTGCCAGTGGCACCACTATGAACCAGTCATGGAGACTGATATAGTCTATTGATCAAAAAAGTGAATTCAATTAATTATCCCTCGTGAGGATCAATTGCTTGGAAAGCTAAGAGACATATCCAAAGGATGAGAAATACGTACAGTAATTATTTGTGACTGCCAAACACCTATCAACAGTGCCATCTGTGGAAATCCAGATGTTTATAAGCTAGGACTTTGTTTGCTGATTTGACCCTTCCTCTTCTTTTTAATGACTAAGGGTATATTTTATTTTTATTCTTTTACAACTATACTAAATCAGATTTGTGGCCTTATTTGCACAAAAGCTAAAAGAAAATATTTGCTCCAATGAACACACATAAGTAACTTAAACATAATTGTGATTCTGAAAAATGCCAGAAATATTGAAAAGCTGCCCAAGTGGCAAACAAATTGTGCCAGTAGCAATCATGTAAATCTAAATTAGTTGATGGCCAAAGTCCAGTTTGCAATATAATGGATGGAGTGCAGTGAGAAGCTAAGTAGAACTGCTGGATAAAGTAATTCAAGGCGACAGAAGCGTGAATTGACCTGAAATCACCTTGTTTTTGCCTGTTCATTCAGCCAAATATTGTGATTTTTCTTTCTTCTGATTTTCAATCTGTTTGTTATAAGTTAAAAAAAACTTGCTGTGATTATTCTCAGGAAAAACTACTACTGGGAAAGTTGTCAAAATTGTGTATTCATATTTAATGCAAACAACTTATATGCCACTTTTGCTACTGCCCAAATGATTTATTTAAAATCTTTGTAAATGCAAGAATGAAAATACTTTCACGGTGTGGCACAAAGAAAGCTAAATGCATTTGGAGACAAATTTTTCCCAATAAGCCATTTTTTAAAAATTGGCTTCTATTCAATCAAATAAAAAGTAAGACCACCAACTTCCTATAGAATCACGTACCTGATAAGAACATTTCAGACAGAATTTGAAAGAGAGAGAGAGACCCACAGTAAGCAGAATCAGTTTATGTAACTTCTACCCAATTTCAAAATCATAAAATTAGCAGAACAGATGATACATGATGTTATGCATTACTTACATATTGTAGACATATTTGTCTGAACGAAATTTTATTGCTCATTTTGATGGTGGTAATTTTGAATATCCATTTCCTATGGATATTCAATTAAGATCTGTGAAAAATTTAATAATGTTGGAGGAAGAAATGGAATGCAACAATAAACTTGAAAAAAATTCTGTTGAAAATATACCGCAAAGTATTTTGTCAAGACAGGTATAGGTGGGAAAGACAGAGCCTGTTCAGAATCTTAATAAAATACTAATCACTTTTTGCTTTACTGTTCTAATCTACATAACCAAACAAATGTTGTATGTTATTTCACAATGCCAGATTCTACAGAATTTGTCCAGTTATACGGATAGAGTGGATGGAGGGAGGAGTAGAAGGAAAGATAGGAAGGAGAAGAGGAAGGAGAGGAATAGGAGAAAGGGAAAGGCAGAGGAAGAATGGGAGGGAATGTAAGAGTAGGAAAGAGGGGAGGAATGGGAAGAAGAGGGGAAGGGTAAAGGGGAGGAAGGGGAAGGAGAGGAGGGAAAGGAGAGGAGGAAGGAAGGAAGGAGAGAAGAAAGAGAAGAAATGGGGGTAGGAAGGAGGGAGGGAAGGAGGGAGGGAAGCAAGGAGGGAAGGAAGGAGAGAAGGAGAGAAGAAAGGAGGGAAGGAAGGAGGGAAGGAAGGAGAGAAGGAAGGGGGAAGGAAGGAGGAAAGGAAGGAGGGAATGTAGGAGAGAAGGAGAAAAGAAAGGAGGGAAGGAAGGAGGAAAGGAAGGGGGAAAGGAAGGAGAGAAGGAGAAAAGAAAGGAGGGAAGGAAGGAGGGAAGGAGGGAAGGAGAGAAGGAGGGAAGGGGAAGGAGGGAGGGAAGGAAGGGTAGTAGAGAGAAGAAATGAGGGAAGGAAAGAGGGAGGGAAGAAGGAAGCAGTAGGACTGTTGTAAGATAAGATGGATCTATAGGATGTTAAAAAAGCAATCTTCAAGTATATTGTCAACAGTAGGGAAAAATTGTTATAAATACATATTATTAATAACAGTTATGAGATCATATAATTGTGAATGTATATATGAAACGGATAAAATTAAAATAATAATAATAATAATAATAATAATAATAATAATAATAATAACAACAACTCCGCCATTGCCGGTCCCAAGCCCGGATGAGAAAGGAGGAAGGTTGGGATCAGGTTGGCATCTGGTCCCGTAAAAAAAACCCCGCCAACCCATACAATATGGTGAAAAAAACAAATAAGAATTCCATACCGCATCGGTCGTCGCGCGGGTTAACAAGGGCCGCAGCGGATGTTGGGGTCCCTGGACATCCGTCGACAAGTGGGCTACAAGTGGACCAGCCAACAAAACGACAAAAATATAGTGCAGATGAAAACCGTGCCATAATGGCCTGTTACTACAACTCAGAGCCAGAAAAAAGAGGATATTTAAAGCGAATGTATGAATTATGGAAACAACAATATCCAGATTCAAATGTTAGTGAACAACAACTAGCAGATCAAAGGCAATTTATTATACGGAATAAAGTGTTTAGTGAAGTTGAACATGAGGAGATTCAGGCAAATTGCAAAACCCAAAAAACAATATCACAAGCGGAAATAACTGATATTCAAGACACAACTAAAGACACTATAGTAGAACTCCCAGAAGAAGCTCTCGGGGAGGAAATAACATCACCACCACTAGAACCAGTTATCATTGAACCAACTGATGAACTAACTCAAAAACAAAAAGAATTGAAGGATAAGATCATGGAGCATTTTCTGCTTAATGAGGAAAGGCAATGTTTACCATCACTAAAAACTGTGCCTAAGAAAATTTTGGCCCCTATCATGAAAATGGTTAATGCAGTGTTTTCAACAATTGAACCGGGATCCATCTTGGAAACAAACCAGTTAATGTACAGCGCAGCTGTAATAGTCACTAATGAACTAGGCATTAAAATTAAAGTACCTAGTCACACAACAGAAAAAGCATCAAAGCCAAAGTGGAAAATCCGTTTAGAACAAAAAATAAAAAAATTAAGGGCAGATGCTAGTAACTTAAAGAACATGCATGAGCAACGGCTTAAAAACAACAAAATCATAGATCGGCTAATCAGAAGATATAGATTGGATACAAGAAACATCAATGAAGCTGTAGAGATTGTAAAACAGCAGATAATAGCAACAGCTAGAAAAATTGAAAGATATGAGGCACGAATCATCCAATATAAACAAAATCAGCAATTTCGATCAGACCAACTGCGTTTTTATCAAAGTCTTAATGTAAATGGTGACACCAAAAGTGAAAAACCAGAAAAGCAGGCCACAGTTGAATTCTGGAAAGAATTGTGGGAAAATGCAAAGGACTACAACAAGGAAGCAAAGTGGATACATGACTTTGAGAAAAGCATTGGCAACAAACAAATGCAAGTATTAGAAATAACAACTGAGATGATCAAAAATCGAGTTAAAAAGGTAAAGAATTGGACATCACCTGGAAAGGACCAATTACATGGTTTCTGGCTCAAATATCTGACCAGTTTACATGCAATATTAGCCAGGCAACTGAATGAAATTTTACAAAAGGGCCAAATTGATGAATGGTTGACAACTGGAAAAACATACTTGATTCAGAAAGATCCAACTAAAGGAACAACACCTGAAAACTATAGACCAATAACATGCTTGCCAACAACCTTCAAATTACTCACAGGCATTATTGCAGATAACATGATGGATTATTTGGAAACAAACAACATCTTGCCAGTAGAGCAAAAAGGCAACAAAAGAAGGAGCAGGGGCACAAAAGATCAGCTTCTAATTGATAAAATGATATTAGAAAATTGTAAGAACAGAAAAACGAACTTGAATATGGTCTGGATTGATTACAAAAAGGCATTTGACTCACTGCCACATAGTTGGATCATAAAATGCTTAGAAACAACTGGCATTAGCAAAAATATTACATCCTTTACTGAAAAGGCAATGAAACAATGGAGAACTGAGTTGGCAGTAGGGAATGAGAGCTACGGAATGGTTAATATCAAGCGAGGAATTTTCCAGGGTGATTCACTTTCACCTCTTCTCTTCATCATCACAATGATCCCACTATCAGTAATCTTAAAAAAAATGAAATTAGGCTACCAAACAGCCAAAAAAGCTGAAAAAATTTCGCATTTACTATATATGGATGATTTGAAACTCTATGGAAAGTCAGAAATAGAAATCCAATCATTGACAAACACAGTCCGATTATTCAGCACCGATATTTCAATGCAGTTTGGCATGGAAAAATGCGCCACTGTATCCATAAAAAGGGGCAAAATCACTGCATGTGAGGGAATTGAAATGCCCAATGGCCAACTAATTAAATGCAAAGAAAATGAAGCCTACAAATACGTAGGCATTCTGCAGTTGGATAACATCAAGCATGGAGAAGTAAAAACTATTGTCAGGCGAGAGTACACCAATAGAGTTAGAAAAATTTTGAAATCTAAACTGAATGGTGGAAATACAATCAAGGCCATAAATACCTGGGCAATACCAGTTATAAGATACACAGCTGGTGTAGTTAACTGCACACAAGCTGATTTGGACGTTTTGGACCGAAAAACCAGGAAACTAATGACAATGCACTACAGTTTACATCCACATGGTGATACTGATAGACTATATCTGCCCCGAAAATCAGGTGGCAGAGGATTATTACAAGTGAAGCAAACAGTTGAAGAAGAAAAACATTCACTGGCTGATTATTTAAAAGAAAGTCAAGAACATCTATTAATCGAAGTAAAGAACAAAAATCTACTGAAGACCCAACAGACGAAACAAGAATACAGAAAACATGTGATAAAATCAAGAATGGAGAGTTGGCAGAACAAAGCACTGCATGGCCAATTTCTGGAAAAAATAAAAGATAAAGTGGACAGTGAACAAACTTGGTTATGGTTAACAACAGGTACATTAAAGAAAGAAACAGAGTCACTAATCCTGGCTGCGCAAGAACAAGCTATCCGCACAAATGCCATTAAGGCCAAAATCGAAAAATCCTCTGATGATGCCAAATGCAGACTTTGCAAAGAAGCTGATGAAACTGTTGATCACATACTCAGCTGCTGTAAAAAAATCACGCCGACTGATTATAAATTGCGGCACAATTCAGTAGCACAAATGATCCATTGGAATTTGTGCAAAAATTATAATATTAAAACAGCAACAAACTTGTGGGAACATCAGCCTGAAAAAGTCACCGAAAATCAGATGGTCAAGATCTTGTGGGATTTCCATATACAAACGGACAAAATACTGATGCATAATACACCAGACATCACACTGATTGAGAAAAACAAGGTTACAATCATAGATATTGCAATACCTGGTGATAGCAGGGTCGCCGAGAAGGAACATGAAAAAATTGCAAGATACCAGGACTTAAAAATCGAAATTCAACGACTATGGCACAAACCAGCAGTGATAATTCCAGTGGTAATTGGCACACTGGGTGCTATTCCAAAAGCACTGGAATTACATTTAAAACAGTTAAAATTGACAAAATCACCATCAGTCAAATGCAAAAAGCCGCACTGCTTGGATCTGCACGCATATTACAAAAATACGCTACGACGTCCTAGGCCCCTGGGTGGGGCCCGACTAGTAACCAATGCCAAATCCGGCGAAACAACTGGCCGCTGTGATAGAATTGTATAATAATAATAATAATAAAAGAATTTGTCCAGTTATAATACCACTAATTTATTTGGCTGAAGGGTAATGTCAGCCTCATCAAAGTGACCTATGTCTTATTTGACATTGAGTGAAGGTTGACGACTTATACTTTTCTCTTGCATACAATCTGCAATGCTCTTTCCCCCTCCTCCCTTTTCTTTCCCATAAAAGCAATTACAGTGAGAAATATTGGGCTAATTTGCAGAATGAGGCTTGTTAAAAAAACATTGTGTTAGCAGTGGTTTTTGAAATGGTATGCTTCCCTTTCATCTTAAAGACAGGCAGCAAATACATGAAGAACAGTTTCTAGTCTCACAGTACTTGCTCCTTTAGTTCACCTATCAATCCATAAAACCTTTTCCTTTCTTCCCATCATTATCTCAATCATAAATTTTCAGCATTTTGCATAAGAAGGAATGTGCTGTTTCTTTGCCCTAAGCCACACATACCATCTCACAAGTAACTATGAACATTTTCCAAAGCGGTTCCCTCCAACCCAGCATCCTAAAGTTTCAGTTTAACATTATTGAGGAAACAAGATAAGTCTATTTAATACTGAAGATTAGATATTGCTGGATATGTATGAATCTTTTGCTATAAAGAAAACTGAAAAGCTTAAATGAAGGCAAATGAAATGAATTTTTGCATCAAAGAAAGAATTAAATTGCTATTG
This sequence comes from Thamnophis sirtalis, assembly GCF_051295495.1. Classification (NCBI taxonomy): domain Eukaryota; kingdom Metazoa; phylum Chordata; class Lepidosauria; order Squamata; family Natricidae; genus Thamnophis; species Thamnophis sirtalis. Next base: position 44,479,235 of record NW_028261389.1, on the reverse strand, counting down.
AGTCTAAAAGTAATTGATTCTTGAAGCACTAAGAAGTACTGAGAGGTTTGTATGGAAAGGAAAAAAAAGACTGCAGGGAAATTAACCAAATTACTTGCTTTGTCTTTTCTGCCAAAAGGAGATAATCCAAAACAATTTACTCAGGAAATATATGAAACGTACAACTAATAAAAGACAGCAACCTGAAAAGTAGTAGTTCAGGAGATCCAGGGAGTTCTTAAAGGACTCAGCTGTGAAACTGCAAAACAAGCAACAAATAAAAAGCTGAATATATTATTATCATTAGTCTTTATACAAGATAACTGAAGAGTGAGTCATGAAAAGCCAAAGGAACTATGGATCCCTGGGCATTTTATGTTATATTTTCAAAGAAAGCCACAATGACTTTTTAAGATGCCTTATATCAGGCTGTTGTAAATCAGGCTTAGGAAGCACCATTCAGCTGGCACAAAGTCAAGCAGATAGAAAGCCCAACTGCTTCATTTTCCTATTTTTCAAAAATCAAGCTCAACTGGGCATGTAATGTAGAAACATGTTTGTGCTAAGAAACATTTCTTTTATCATGAGATACCTCTTCCAAGTCTAACTTATTAGAATCACATTCTCCTAGTCAATTTTGTTCACAGCAGGTGTCAGCCACTCCAGCTAGAGTGCTACATTTCTCATCCTCTGTCAGCTTGCATTCAGCTGCATTAAAATAACTAGAGGAGGCTAAAGGTTCAATGACCCTATTCCAGTTATTCCTGCAGGTTGCTACAATGTCATTTTATAACTAGAAAGCAGCATAAGGTTTACTGAATTCGACATAACATGATGCATTCTCTAACCCACCCCCACAATAAAAAGTTAACAGTTGTGATAGTACAATATGTGGCAAGGCCATTTAAAATTTATAACACGTAAATTAAAGTCAGATCTAATGCAACCATCTATTGAAGATATCAGTAAACTAAAAAAAATCCTTCCAATATGGCCATAGTATAAATGGCAAGTCTACCATTAATTTGAGAAACAACCTATCATTATGCTTAAATTCCAGAAAAGGAAAGAACTTATTGAAATGATATTTGATTATTCTGTTGCACTGCTGACATGCCAGTAGAGAAAAATAAATGTTTGGAATTAGTGAGAGTTGCATATTATTTAATTATGTTCCTATTCCATCATGTCTGCAATAGTTAAAAATGGTATAACATGTACACTTTCTTTTTTTATTCTTACAACAATGTGAGATAGGAAAGGATGAGAGCCACTCAATGAAAGTCATTCAAGGGAATTTTATTATTAAGTGAAAATCGAACTTGGAATTATTTAGCCAGCTGAATACCAGGCCAGCTGTAATTTCTGAATAGTATTTTTCAAAGGCAGCTGCTTGAAGTGTGTTTTATAGTAATCCATATGAAAGGTGATCAAGGCATGAGAGACTATGACAAGGATCTATTGGTACAGAAAATGGTACAATTGCCACCTGAGATGAATCTGTGCAAAAGATCTTTTGGCAAACACTGCTACCTTCATTTATCTATCTATCTATCTATCTATCTATCTATCTATCTATCTATCTATCTATCTATCTATCTATCTATCTATCTATTTATTAGACTTATATACCGCTTCATAGGGTTTTCAGCCCTCTTTAAGTGGTTTACAATTTTTTTTAGCAAATTGAGTCAGCAACTTGCCCCCACAGTCCGGGTCCTCATTTCACCCACCTCGGAAGGATGGAAGGCTGAGTCGACCTTGAGCCGGTGAGATTTGAACCGCTGAACTGCAGATCACAGTCAGCTAAAGTGGCCTGCAGTACTGCACCCTAACCACTGCGCCACCTCGGCTCTTCAGGCCTCAAAAAATTAATCGAAACTCATAAATGTTCCTCTCCACGGAAATCTTTAGTAAAAGGCGAAAGATTTATACAATCTGAAGAGAAACCTTTGGACTCTAAAAGTCTCTGGGCATTGGTGTTGCAGAAAATGACAAGCTTTAGACTTCTCAGGATACAGGAAAAGTTTATTTGGCAGCCAGGTTCAGAAAGTTAGCCCATGGCTAGCATTGCAAGTTCATTATCGAAGCACGCGTTCTTATACATTCTCAAAGGTAGCGTAACACGGAAACACTTAACTCATTTCTTAGTGGTTACCTTGAGGAGAAAGCCTTATAAGGAGATGGGGTCTTACTTCTCCTTTTGTTATAGGTACTGAGTACATGTCTCTAAGCGAACTTTAGCTGACCCTTGTGGTCTTGTGAGACTATTGAACTCTGTGGTTAGGCACTGTTCTTTTGCAAGCTGCAACTCTGCCTATGTGGATTTTTAATATAGAAGTAAAGGGGCCCCGAGAGGCTGTCCATCCTGACCCAGTAGGTTTCACACTTAATGTCCAAATCTCACTTTACGTCCTACTTTATTGGGACAGCACAACCATTTGGTCTGTCAGGAATTTAGGCATACATCTAGATCAGTGGTTCCCAACCTTTTTTGGCCATGCCCCATCTACATAAAGCATCTCTAAAATCCTGATGCCCCCCCCCCCCGACATATAACTCTTACTTTACTCAAAATGTGAACTCTACTCACATGGAAGAAGCCTAAAAGGCCATTAACTTGGTTTAAACAAGGTTCAAATTGCCCCCATTAAAAATCAAATTGACCCCCCTGTGAGGCGTGGGGCCCACGTTGGGAACCACTGATCTAGATATTACCAGATTGCTGAAAATACCTGTCTGCCATTGGGTGACCTTGGGTGAGCCTGTTATAGGTGTGAAATAGAAAAGGACAGGAGTTCCTCAAAATGTGGCAGAGAGATCAGCCTTTTTTGATTATCAATACAACTGGAATCAATCATGAAAAAAGGAAAATATCTATTTCAAAAAAATAGTCTCTCCATTATCAAATCCCAAAGTTGTTCCAAATGGATATCCTGCTTGAGAGATTAGAAGGATTAAGTGAATTGCCCCATCATTCACAAAAAAGGATCATGCTGTCTCATTACTAAATTCTGGTCTGAAACCCAACTGAAAATACTCCAGGTAATCCATTTCCTCCATTTCTCTGGAATGGTAGCTCAAGCACCTTCTTATTTGAGCCACAGATGGTTTCTTGCAGAAGTAATGTGATTTAAAGAAGAAGAGGATTCCTTGGCCACAGAAAGGAATTTTGTGGGGATTTTTTCTCTTTTACCATTAATATTTTTAAAGCAATTAAAATAAAATGACATCTACATAAAGCCTCTGGGTGCCTCAGTTTGGGATGAGGTGCCATCACTGTCACAATAACAATTGACTATCTATCAAAACTGGGCTGACTAGGAAATGTCAATGACTGGTGGCTTTGGAAGCCTGGATAGGAAGGAACAATATCAGACTTGACAAGACTGAGCAGCTGTGGGTGTTTAGAGTATTTGAATCAGGAAATATTTCCTAAATTACCATTGATATGCAACTTGGGGGTTTTCTTGGGCTTACAGCCCCTGCTCAAGAAACAGGTAATAATTTGACCAGGAAGGCTTTTGTATAAATTCTTCTAGTCTAGGGTATCAATGGTACCCATACCTGGACTGGGAGGCAGTGACTTGGGCCTTGTGTTTGGACTACTGTAATGTGCTGTGTTTGGACAGCATTCTGAAGCTACAGGTGGTACAGGAATGCAATAGCAACTGCAATTATGACCTGCCATGGTACGTCTATATTGCATCTCTGATGCGTGAGCTTGCACAGATTACAGTAGGTATCCAGATGCAATTGACACTGGCTATCTTCTATAAAGCTTTTTATAGCATAGGGCCTGGTTATGCGAGGGACTACTTGTCTTCTATAGTTTCTTCCCATCAGTGGTGGGTTGCAGGGGGTACACCCTGGTACGGGCTTACCGGTGCCTGCTGGGAGTACCAGGTACCATTCTGGTACAGTGCTCTGGAGTCCCACCCGCCCGCCATTCTTACCTGTATTTGAGCTCTTTGGCACTTCCATGCATGCGCATGGAGCATACGATGCCTGCATGATGCTCCACTGAGCAGCTGGAGCATTGTGGAGGCATCGCGGAGCATCGCAGGAGGTAAGGACGCATGCGTGCTCTGTGTACGCGAGTGCTGTGCGCGTTCATATGGTGGATGACGGATGCTGTTGCACCGTACCGGTTGCACCAGGATCTGGAACCCACCACTGCTTCCCATCCTATATAATGTAGCAGAATTGGACTGATCCAAGTTCCATTGTAATCTGATGAGACCCAGGAGGTGAACCCACTCTGTCATAGCACCTGTTCTAAAACGACAGGCTCCAAGACATCCATATGCTCCCTCCCCCAAACAGATCTCATTTAATTAAACTCTTCCCCAGGCCTTGGACTAATTTTGATAGCAGAACCCTCATGATTTGTGAGATTTTGTTATTACTTTCCAGATTTTTTTCCCTGTACTGTTCAGATAATATTAACACTTTTATATTGTATAGTGTCCAGAGTCACAATGGAGTGAGACAGCCTATAAATTTAATTAATAAATAAAATAGAAATTATAACCATTTTCCATAGTTTTATACAGGGAATATACCCTCTGTAATTAATAAAATTTAATTTATAACTACCATTTAGATGAGAGGCTGCATCTTAGTAGTAACAAATATGTTTTTCAAGCATAAGTAGCCAAATATAATCAGTAATTATTCCAGCTATAATTAGAAAATATTATAATCTAAATGTCTGGTTATTATACATTTGACAATTCACCAGCTGATATTATTCTGCTAGACAAATGCTAGATCAATATTTTACATGCTTATTTGTCTCACATAGCTTGAGGATTCTTGTGTGTTAAAGTGTATCGGATTGCAACCAAGCCTTTATGTATAATCTTACTAGTTTAGTAGGGAATCTATCAAATATAAAAATGTTTCAGTAACAAAATGTTTCTACTTCATTTGTTAGTCAGAGATTAATCCAAAATGAAAAGTACTTTGCAGCACAAATTAATGATGTGGTTTAATTTTTGTTTCATAATCTTTTTTTAATTATTCAGCCTAGATATCTTGCTAAGTATGCTATAAATGGACACCCAATGGATAGCATTTATTTATTTTACAGCTTAATGCAGATAATGTTTTAACCTTTAATAGTAAAGTCAGCACACTCTGGTTTATAAAGGAAATAGCACTCATTACTATTGTTCAGGGTCAGAATAATATTAAAGCTAAATAGCATCTAGATGCCTTTGTAGCACCTAAGATCTATCCAAATTAGTGGAATGGGAATGAATAATTTGAAAGTCTCCTGATTTTGTAATTTTCTTTCTTTTTCTCTTTCTTTTCCTTTCCTCCATTCTGCTACTCCAAGTAGAAATATAGATAGCTCAGCCAAAAGGAGATGTGTAGACTTTTCTACAACAATACTCATCATCTCCCCAGAGAAAATATTTACTTTGTGTGTAACATACACAATTTCCTCTTTGGGGCTTTATTATTCCTAATTAATTATATAATCAATATCCAGAAGCATCGTCCATTTTTTCAAAAGTACTGCAATGTGCAGCTTGGCTCTCTTTATGCTTACCAGGAATACATCCCTAGTTATTTAATAGTGCTTATTCCTAAAGGATCCAAAAGATTGCATCCATGCAAAAAAAAAAAAAAAGGCTGTTTCTCCTGCAATAGTGTCATTTAATATGCAGGGACTACTAGCCACCAAGAATTTCACCACTGACTGAAATTGGAGAAATACAGATCTTTTCTTTTGTAGAGAGGGTTAGGTTTAGAGGTTAGAAGCTTAGGCATATGGAATAGCAGAACGTAATATGGCAAAGAACATTCAACCCTACACAAGGGGAAGAAGAAATTAAAAATGCACATAAATTTAAACTATGCTAAAATATTTCCTACGATTTCTGTGGTTTTTCCCACAGACGGAAAGACTGTGGTGGTGTGTGTCATTTTATTCATATAGACTAGACAGAAAAGTATCTATCTATTACATGTTTCTTTATCACTTTGTAGCTTTCCTTGTAGCCCACATTTTACTTCAATTTGCTTGCCTCCCATAATGGAAATATTATAGATGTATAATCAATATCTACATACAGTGAAACACGAGGTTAAAGTACACTGGTTTAATGGACTTGGGATACAATTCTTTTTGTGCAAAGTGAAGGTCAGATTGAAATCTAAATCTAAGTGATACCATTTATAACAATCACACATATATACATATGGTGAAAATCTACACAAATGGTGACACACATTCCAATTTAACTGAATTCATCCAATATTCCTCTCCTGACTGACCCATTAAAATAAAGCTGTTCGGCATATCTAAAGTAAAATATATCATTGAAAGTTTTAAAGAGAACATAAAAGTTTATCGAGAATATTTAAGATGTAACACAAACTTATACAGAAATGAATAAAGAAAGAGAAAAAAAGAAAGGTGCAGAAAGAAAAGATAAAAAAATAGAAAAAGTTTCTGGTTTCCTTTGTAACAAATACAAGTATAGTATCATTTGTTTAGTGAAAGTTTGAAATTACAGCAGCACTGAAAAATAGTGACTAATAACCTGTCCTCACACTTATAACCACCAAAACATCCCCATTATCACATGATATGAGCATTCCATTTATATTCCATGTTAAGCATTTGTACTCCATAATAAAGTCAAATATTTAGGACAGAATTTGTAACCATCCTTTTCAGATTCCTGTTGGGTCTGTTGTTGTTTTTAATGTCATCTCTTCTATCATCTCCATTTAAATATCTTCCAACTCTTTTTAATTTTTTTATAGAAACTCTTGTCTTTTCAAATGAAATACTGTTATTTAATACAAAAATCTCCCTTCCAAATGGGATATTTTTCTGCCTCAATCTTTTAGTCATGAAAAAATATTCTTACATAGGTCTAATAGTATAATTATATTTTTATTATCAATTTTAGTCATATTAAAATGGTATTGCAAAACTTGATGTTTTGTCTTCTTCCTCACAAAATGCACTAAAACATCCCTTGGAACATTTCTTGTTCTTGAAAATCTTGAATTTATTCCATAATTTTTATTTATTTATGTCTTTGCATTCAACTCTTCAAAATCCACCCAAATTGCCAAAACTTTTATAATATTTTATTGAATATTTTTATCAAAAACCTCTGGAATAGCTCTAAAGCCTGGAGAAGACTTCGACATCGACATGTATGCCAGGGAACATATGCATCTGTCATTCAGAGTTGGTTACATAACTGTTACATTAATATATCTGTGAAATTAACATTCTGGCTCAAACATCAAAGAATAGAATAGAATTGGCCAAGTGTGATTGGATACACAAGGAATTTGTCTTTGGTGCAGATGTTTTCAGTGCACATAAAGAAAAATAAAATACATTCATCAAGAATCATAAGATACAACACTTAGTGATAGTCATAGGTTACTAATAAGCAATCAAATCATACTAGGAAACAAATAAAATAATCTAAATTGTAAAGATAAAACAAATGGTTATAGCCATAAGTGGGAAGAGATAGGTACTGGGAAGGATGAGTAGAATAATAGCAATACAGTCTTAGTAAATAATTTGACAGTATTGTGGGAATTAGTTATTTAGCAGAGTGATGGCATTAGGGGGAAACTGTCCTTGTCTCTAGTTGTTCTGGTGTGCAATGCCTTATAGTGTCATTTTGAGGGTAGAAGTTGAAACAATCTATGTCCAGGATGTGAGGGATCTGTAGATATTTTCACAGCCCTCTTTTTGACTCGTGCAGTACACTGGTCCTCAATGGAAGGCAGGTTGGTAGCTAGAAAACATAGTCAGATTGACCAATCAGCATGCAGGATAGGACACACATTTCCACACAACATGTAATTGAGATTTAGGAAGCGTGCACATTGGCCTTCTGCAACCTAAACTTACCCATCAACCCCTTCACAGTGTAAATATGCATCAATGTCTACAAACAGTTGCAGACAAGTCTAAATGAAGCTTTAATTTCAAACAGAATTATTTCTATCTCAACTCCCATAGAGCCTGATTATCTAATTCTCTTTCTAATTGTCTATCTATAATTTTTGTCTTATGTTCCAAAATTTCCAGGTTTACACAGACTCTTCCATTTTTAACTTATTCTTTCGTCTCCTTTCATATTTACAAGTCTTTCTTTTTTCAAAAGCTGAAAAATTTAGTTTCAAGTGACTCAGTTTACTGCCAAGATGGTCAGACATTTTCTGAAGTAAATCTGATATAATTCTTCTCTCTGTAGGCTGTTCTAATGATCCCCTCCTCCCATCCACTCATGTGATGTGCTGAGTTGTTGTTATTATAGTGTGATCCAAAAGTGAAAGTGTCTCAAACAAGGGGGGAAAAAACGCCTCCTCTTTTTTCCTTTTTTATTTTTCTGTCCCTTGATGCTTTCGCTCATAGGCACACAATGTACTCATACACTTATACACAATGTACTCATACACTTATCTTTTGTTTTACAAAATTTTAATAATAGACAGAAAATATTCCTACAAAGGCTCAATTTACTTTCCTAATGTAATTATAATTTATTCCAAAGTACTTTCATTAAAAATAATTTTTTAAAAATAACTATTCACTTTGTCAACTTTCAAACTTTCTTAAATCATCACTGTGTTAAGCTTTTTAGAAACTGCTTTGGTCGCGCTGACCGATGATCTCTGGCGAGCCAGGGATAGAGGATATTCCTCTATCCTGTTGCTTCTTGACCTCTCAGCGGCCTTCGATACCATCGACCAAGGTATCCTTCTGTGCCGACTGGGGGAGGTGGGAGTGGGAGGCACCGTTTTACAGTCGTTCTCCTCTTACCTCTCAGACAGGTCACAGTCGGTGTTGGTTGGAGGACAGAGGTCGACCCCTAGGCCCTTCAAATATGGGATGCCACAGGGTTCGGTCCTGTCCCCCCTCCTATTTAACATCTACATGAAGCCGCTGGGTGAGATCATTCGCCGGCACGGGATTAAACACCACCAATATGCGGACGATACTCAACTGTATCTGTCCGCCCTGTGCCAACTCAGCGAAACAGTGGAAGTGATGTGCCAGTGCCTGGATGCTGTTAGGGTCTGGATGGGAGTGAACAAGCTGGCACTCAATCCAGACAAGACCGAGTGGCTATTGATGTTTCCTCCCAAGGATAGTCCAGACTCTCCATCTATTAGCCTGGGGGGTGAAAGTTTACACCCCTCAGAGAGGGCCCGCAACTTGGGTGTCCTCCTGGATCCGCAGCTGACATTAGAACATCATTTGTCGGCTGTGACCAGGGGGGCCTTTGCCCAGGTTCGCCTGGTGCACGAGTTGCGGCCCTATCTGGACCGGGAGGCACTTCGAATGGTCACTCATGCCCTCGGCACCTCAAGGCTCGATTACTGCAACACACTCTACATGGGGCTGCCCTTGAAGAGTGTTCGGAGACTACAGTTGGTCCAGAATGCAGCCGCGCAAGCGATATCGGATGTACCTCGGTACACCCATGTTACACCTATCCTCCATGAGCTGCACTGGCTCCCTATTGGTCTCCGGATGCGCTACAAAGTGCTGGTGATTACCTTTAAAGCCCTACATGGCCTTGGACCTGGATATCTGAGAGACCGCCTCCTGCTACATACCTCCCAACAACCAATAAGAACTCACAGGCTTAGCCTCCTCCGGGTGCCGTCGACCGGACAATGCCGGCTGGCGACCACTCGGCGGAGAGCCTTTTCTGTAGCTGCTCCGGCTCTGTGGAACAATCTACCCGCAGAGATCCGGACCCTTCCCACGCTCACGGCCTTCCAAAAAGCCACCAAAACCTGGCTGTTCCGGCAGGCCTGGGGTTATTGATCTATAAATCAGGTCCAACCCCTAGCTAAGCCAAATGCATGTTGTGTTTTTTAAACTGTTTTTGTTTCTCTCCCATGTTGTTATTTTAATTTATCACGTATTTGTAAGCCGCCCGGAGTCCTCCGGGATTGGGCAGCATATAAACTCATTAAATTACGAATTATGAAATTACGAAAAAATATACTAGTCTCTAAGTCTTTAAAACTTCCTTTAGTTTCTAATCAAGAAACACTTCATTTAGATGGGCCCGCCAATCAGCTGTATCTATTGCAGCAAAGTAACATGCAGAACCAAGAATTTGTGACTATATCCTCAGAGTAATGAATGATAGAGTCAGCTCGATTAAACAATTATTCTAGTGGCTTAGAAATGGGAATGGGATGCCTCCAAAGATTTAAAGAAAATGTAATGTGCTGGAAAACACATAAGGAGACCTTTTCAACACTAGTCCATATATTAGTCTTTTCATGCATTTATCTCCCAAATAAAGCATTGCTGGGTAAATCTATATTACAATAATATCCTGACCCCTCCAGCATTATGTATTATGACTTTTGTTCAGTATTCATTTTCATAATATTGAAATGAAGATGTTCTGTAAGAACAGCAACAAAACAAATCTCTTGAGCTCTAAATAGAATCCTGAAATCCTTTGAAGTCTTGGTGATGAAAAATGCTTTGTTGCTCATGAATGCCTATGAGCTTTCATTTGTTCAACTGTCCTATAAGAGAATCTCATCCTATTGTTGAATGTTGGAGCACTTAGAAACCTTTCAGTAAATTAGCTTATTCAAAATAAACCCCCCCTCTCTCTTTTAGTTTTGCTTATGTCTCTAGCTCCTTAAATTCATTTCTTCTTGTGCATTATATCTGATGCATACTTTTGCTAACAATGAAAAGGAAAATTTGTTCTTTCATTTGATTTGAGATAGTATGCTGCTATGTTTTCATACTCAGTTTTCCAGGAAGCTGAAAAGTTTTGCTTGTACACCAACAGCAAATGCAGATATTGGAGAAATAATCAGTCATTATGGATTATGTTCACAGATCAGGACCCTAAAGTAATATGCTTGCTGATTTGTGCTCTCCTGAGAAGAGAAACAAACACAACATTTCATACAGGGTGACAGAGATCTAGCTGCAGGAGGAATGATCTATTTATATGACAAAGAACTAAACTATACGTTTGCAAAGTCAAACAACAACCTTGAAGCAAACTACTATAAACAACTATCACTAATAATATTGAATCGGTCATTTTAATATGAGCAGGTTATAGTTTTTTGCAGCAATATATTAACCAAAAGGCTGCCACTGAGTAATTTGGATGTTAAAAAATTAATAGTGCTTTAAATATAAGATTTTTTAAAGAGACCCTCACTGATTCTGTCAACTCTTTAATACAGAGTCTACCATCAACATCTCCCAAGTTTGTAAAATGCTGTTGAGCACAGGGAGCACTCTTGAAATAGTTATTTCTCAAGGAGAGTTGAGAATGCACCATAATTACACAATAGAATTTGGGAGTAACTGAGTAAATCTTCCTGCAAGCTAAAATGAATGATGAAAACTATTCCTACTCAAGTAAAACATTAACAATCAGAATTATCACATTTTTATCTCAGTAGAACTAAGAGGAAGAGAGGCTGCTCATCATTCCTTCTTTGTCAAAACATAAACGTAAGGATATTGCATAACATTGATTGATATATGCAATGTACTAGTTTTTTTTAATACTCCTGCTCCCAGAAATGAGCCATATGTGATTTTGTTGCAAGATAGGCACTTGGTGAAAATATTTTTAATCATCATTGAGAGCATGATGACATTTGTACTACATATATCTATTGTTATACAATGTAATGCTATATATTATTAGATTATATGTGATTAGCTTATTTGTCCTTATTTTTTAATTGTGCATACCTGGAGAGGTGTTATATTAGTGGTATCAACAATAAACAATCACTAAAATGTACAGCACAGTACAATAAAGAATATTCAGTAATACATAAATGGATAATGATATAAGAAAACAGACAAGAGTATCTACCGCTGGGATTCATTTTGAGCACTTTCATGTCTTTCTGTTTCTATTTCTGTAGGTTCACTGTACAGAGCTCAGTAATCTGACATAAATTTTTATTATTTTCCTTTTACCATTTTTTTCTAAATCAGGAGTATCCTGTCTCTTGCATCAACCTTATAACTCTGCCCCATGCAAATGTGTTTGTTGATAATGATTATGTAGGAATGCCTTTAAAAAAAATATCTTCATTCCATTTACTGTATTCTTCTTCCATGTCTGATATTTCAATGTATTCTTAAATGTTTCTTTAGGCCATCTTTTCTATAGCCTCACAAGAAAATGAATAAATGTGAGGAAGTTATTATACCAATGTTGCTGCACTGCCAACAGGTGCCAAAGCTACTAATTTGGGACTTGGGAATCCCTTGATTGCACTTAGGAAATAACACAGGTTCAGATTGTTTGGTGCCTCCAGCCTTCAGTCAAAGTGGTCGATAAGAAACTGTACAACAAATTTTATTACTTTTTTTGGGATATCAGAGAAGGGATTTGTTGGAAAGCCAAATGTTGTGAGAAAATGTCAAATCTGAAAATGACAGAAACAGACATCTTTTCTTTAATAAAATATTATGAGCTTCTAATGAAGCTCAAGTGAGAACTTTATCACAACTTTCATTAAAAGCCATGTAGAAACCCAGAGTATTATAGAGATATGTAATATTCTCATGTTCTGTAAAGGTAAAGGTTCCCCTTGCACATATATGCTAGTCATTCCTGACTCTAGGGGGCAGTGCTCAATTCCATTATAAAGCCGAAGAGCCAGCGCTGTCCAAAGACATCTCCGTGGTCATGTGGCCAGTATGACTAAACACCAAAGGCGCTGTAACAGTAAGAGTACAGTTACATTCCCACCAAAAGTGGTCCCTATTTTTCTACTTGCATTTTTACATGCTTTCGAACTGCTAGGTTGGCAGAAGCTGGGACAAGTAATAGGAGCTCACTCCGTTATGTGGCGCTAGGCATTCAAACTGCCGACCTTTCTGATTGATAAGCTGAGTCTTAGCCACTGAGCCACCGTGTCCCTCTTGTTCTGTAGCCTAAAGGAAATTGGCCCCATTTGAGATAAGCACTGTAATGCAAACTGCAGAAAAAGAGTAAGAAATACTAAGCAAAAGAAATTAAAGACATGAAATAAAAAAGGAAAGGAAATAAAGCTAAATCTAATGTATACATTATTCACTATACCTGCCCATGTTGTTTTAAGTATCTTTGTTTCCATCTTAAATCTAACACCTCTAATGAAGCATTCATATATACATAAATACATAAAACAATTTAAAAAATCTCTATACTTTTATCTTTTAACAGTTCTTTGTTCTCTTTAATTGCATTCTTAATTATGATCAGTCAAGGCTTTCACAAAATACTTGTTATAAAGACCGAGAATATATAGAGGAGGTTATCAGTTTTTCTTGTACTATATGCAGCATATGCTGCTAAGTCAGGTTCTCATATTTTGCTTTGTGTGCCATAAAAGCTATCAAACCTAGATTTATTCCAAGCATTCTCAAGCTATTCTAAGAAAGCTAGATTTATAAATTAGAAACAATCCTGCAAGCAAACATTTATTGTTCACATCCCACCCAATTAAGTGGTGCATGCAGTGTACTGACATAAACCTAGAATGAGTTATCAGATGTTGAAAATTAGAGCCTGACCTAATTTCCTTTGCTTGTGCTGCTATAAGGATGAAAGTTTTAAAATAAAAACAATAAGCCATTGAAATAATTGTACATAAATCATACACTGTGCTCTCTAATTCATGTTCCATTAAGACTTTCCTGACAAAACTCCCCTTTGCATTATTGTCCCAGGATTTTGACCAATGGAAATTGTTTTGTTTGTCTGCTAAGGGCTATAGAATATATGAAAAACTATATTCAGATTTTCCACACTGGTATCTATGAACTAGTTTTTCATTGGAAACATAGAAATCTGAAATGCAAGCTTAGTCCAAACCAGAGGTGGGTTCCAGAGGTGGTTTGAACTGGTTCGGCCAAGTAGGTAGTAACTCAGCCAGCCATGACCCTGAACATGCGCAGAAGCAATTTTTCACTACTGCACCTGCGTGCATAGCATGCATCAAGCGCATGCACCCGAACCACATCCCTGAGCGAATCAGCAGTAACAGAAGCCGGAACCCACCCCTGGTCCAAACTACCTGTTAACACTGCATTCAGATTTCAGACAGTATTTGTAAAACAATCATTCTGTTTGCCATATGAATCCCCATGTTTCAATATCATAAAGAAAATAGTGGAGTACTTTCTTTTTGATGTGCTATTACATTTCACCATATGATTCCTATCAATGCTTGATTAAAGTCTTCTAATGAATAACCTATTGATTCCTCTCCTATGCTATCACTGCTTTCAGTTTTTAGTCACAGGAATTTTATAGATATCTAGTGTCAACTAGATTAATCATGAGGATGCACAAAATAAATCAAAACTTCCATTTCATGAAAATGAATCATATTGCTCTTTTCTTTTCACATAGTTAATAAAAAGAGCACGACTTCAGATTAACTATTAAGAAGAAACCTAAGCACCAGATATTTTAGCAGGCTAAGAAAAACATCAGCTAATTTCCTCTAAGAGAAAACTGAAATCATTACCTACATGAAGCTGTAATCAATGCAGTATTTAGGCCTTGTGATGGATGTAGTATTGTATTACATTGTTTTGCTATTTACAGTGCATTCATGTAAATTCCCAATTGATCAATACAATACAATACAATACAATACAATACAATACAATACAATACAATACAATACAATACAATACAATACAATACAATAGCAGAGTTGGAAGGTACTTTGGAGGTCTTCTAGTCCAACCCCCTGCCTAGGCAGGAAAGCCTATACCATTTCAGACAAATGGCTATCCAACATCTTCTTAAAGACTTCCAGTGTTGGGGCATTCACAACTTCTGGAGGCAAGCTGTTCCACTGATTAATTGTTCTAACTGTCAGGAAATTTCTCCTCAGTTCTAAGTTGCTTCTCTCCTTGATTAGTTTCCACCCATTGCTTCTTGTTCTACCCTCAGGTGCCTTGGAGAATAGTTTGACTCCCTCTTCTTTGTGGCAACCCCTGAGATATTGGAACACTGCCATCATGTCTCCCCTAGTCCTTCTTTCTATTAAACTAGATATACCCAGTTCCTGCAACCGTTCTTCATATGTTTTAGTCTCCAGTCCCCTAATCATCTTTGTTGCTCTTCCCTGCACTCTTTCTAGAGTCTCCACATCTTTTCTACATCATGGTGACCAAAACTGAATGCAGTATTCCAAGTGTGGCCTTACCAAGGCATTATAAAGTGGTATTAACACTACACCGTGATCTTGATTCTATCCCTCTGTTTATACAGCCTAGAACTGTGTTGCCTTTTTTGGCAGCTGCTGCACACTGCTGGCTCATATTTAAATGGTTGTTCACTAGGACTCCAAGATCCGTCTCACAGTTATACTGTTGAGCAAGGTACCACCTATACTGTACCTGTGCATTTCATTTTTGTTGCCTAAAAGTAGACCCTTACTCTTTTCACCATTGAATTTCATTTTATTAGGTAGTGCCCAATGTTCAAGTTTGTCAAGATCCTTCTGTATCTTTAGCCTATCTTCTGGAGTGTTGGCTATTCCTGCCAGCTTGTTGTCATCTGCAAATTTGATGAGTTCCCCATTTATTCCCTCATCCAAATCATTGATGAAGATGTTGAAGAGTACTGGGCCCAAAACAGATCCTTGGGGTACTCCACTGCATACTTTCCTTCATGAAGATGCAGTTCCATTGATGACTACACGTTGAGTGTGGTTGGTCAGCCAATTACGAATCCATTTGGTGGTGATGCTGTCTAACCCACATTCTTCTACTTTATCTAGTAGTAGGTTATGGTCTACCTTATCAAATGCTTTACTGAAGTCCAAGTAAACTATATTTACGGCATTCCTCTGGTCCACTAATTTTGTCACATTATCAAAGAATGCAATAAGATTAGTCTTGCATGATCTGTTTTTGATAAACCCATGTTGGCTTTTGACTATTACTTTGTTCAATTATAGCACACTGGGGAAGCAGCCTTTCAGGATTGCCTAAAACTTTATTTTTTTTCCAAATCAAATCAATGTAAAACCTAAACTGAACATTCATAGGTTCTCTAATAGTTGATCAAAGATTGCTCAGATCTGTTGTAAGGAAATTCAAGCCAATAGGAATTATGCTGTGTTTTAGTGTTTTTCATGCATTAATAACTTTTGAATGTCTAATAAATCATGAAAAGGAATCAACCCTCTATGATCTTTTCAATTGATTGTTTGATACTCAATCTAATCATTTATTGCTATGGATCTCAAATCTATATGAAATATTAATTACACCAATTATACTATATATACAAACATATTCTATCTTTCTTTCATAGTCCCATGTCAAAAACATTGTTTTAAGCCTCAGTAAAAATCTAAAGAAGTAACAGATGCCAATGCCATCTGCACATTCTTCCAAAATCATGTAGAGGGACAAATTCCATAAGCTTTCTTAAGTGGTACTTGACAATCACCAAGTTACGTTTACATTTCTCAATCTTAGAGATTTAATGAATCCTGAGTTACAAAAATAACTGGGATTGTGGCTTGAAATGACTGTATTGAAAAAGAGCACTAATTTGTTACGTCCATAAATAAATCCCCTTAGCAGATAAAAGCGTTGAAATCACAATCAGCATTGAATATTTCATATGCTACTTGGCTGCTTGTTTAGCTCTTAAAACGAACTTTTAGCAAATACATATTATTTAACTAAAATATTCTTTTAATTCCCTTTGTCTATGCAACATGCAATTTCAGAGGATTTATAGATAATATCATGATCCCAAATCTGGTTAATCTAATTACCAAAGTATTAACTATCTCCTAAACATAATCATGTGAGTTCAATAAATACTTGCATATCCCTTTTTATTTTATATTTGTCCACATGCCTATTGATTGAGTTGATAGGCATGGATCAGTATTCATATGCAAGAAGAAAAGCAATTGAAATGGCTGAATTTAATTTTAAAAAACTGTGATACATTATAAGATGCTGGTTTGTTTGAATGTTTTTCCTTTGAGAAGCCAATTTTTCTTTTTGCTTTTATTGGTTCCTGCTGTTATTAATTTTGTATGCCATTTAGAGTCTTAATGGAACCGGGCAGAGGAAGGAACGAGGGAAGGCAGGCAGGCAGGCAGGCAGGCAGGCAGGCAGGCAGGAAGGAAGGAAGGAAGGAAGGAACCTGTACCCCTGCCTGTCAGTATCTAGATGGAATAGAATAGGCTAAAGCAACCAACAAGATGGAGGTCCTGATTCAGAGGTGGGTTGTTCCCAGTTTGGACTGGTTCAGGAGAACTGGTAGTGATAATTGGGTGTGGGTCGCCAAACCGGTAGTGACAGCTGGCTGGCCATGCCCCCAAACTGGCCTGCACAGATGCCCTCCCTGCCTTGCTTTTGCCACTGCATCCACACAATTGCCCTCTCCTGCCTAGACATAGGTAAGCAGCATTCGTGCTAGCCCCCCCTTCCCCACCCGCCAGTGTTTCCCGAAACCACCGCTGTTGCAGCCCAGCAAGCTTCACATGCTGGAGAGGGAGACGATGAGAGGAGAGGGTAGAGACAGGAGAGAGCAGTGGTGGTGGCAGGAGAGGGCAGTGGTGGCAGGAGGAGAGAGCGGCAGCAGAAGAGGGCACTGGTGAGGGCAGGAGAGGGCAGTAGCAGGAGAGGGAGCCAGAATGACTGTTAGTTCTCTGTTTGATAGATGCTGGGCTGATCTGGAAGCTGGCTGTTAGAAAGTGCCGTGTGCTATTGTAAGTTTTTGCAACTGCTAGCAAACTTTGAGTACCAGATTGTTTGTATGTTTATGGACTATGTTATTTGGATTATCCTTTAACTGAAAGACATTGATGACTGACTGTGTATGACTTGGATTGTTTGATGGACTCTGATACCTCTATTTCCACAAAAGTAAAAGCCATTTAAACTGCAGTGTCTCTGTATGCTGGTTTGTGTGTTCTCCAACACAACTCTAACAATGCTTCTCTGAATGTACTCGCTCTTCCAACGGGGAGCTTACCTACCATCTATCTATCAGGAGAATTTGGTACTTCTTCCTAATTGTAGCTTCCTGGTCAAGAAATGGGAAAGAGTTGTGACAAATATTTTTCTGAAAGAAGGCAACTGGAAAAAAGGAGTTGCTGGAATTTATACAACTCCTCCTTCTAAAGAATAGAAGCAACTAAGGCTGGCAGAAAAAGGCAGAGTGACTATCTGTATATGACATGTACATTTATGTGTATATATGTATGCATTATATATTTATAAATATACAAACAAGATCTAAACAATAAATATATCAAAAAGCAGTCATTATTCAAACATTTTAGAAAACACAAGGCATAAAGAAATTAGATGTTAATAATTAACAACCTCAAGATCTTATAGAATAGTACGGCTGGAAGGGATCTTGGAAGTGTCTTTTTGTCCAACCCCTGCAGAAGGTAGAAAACTTCATTGGATCTTGGACAAATAGTTGTCCAATCTTTTCTTAAATACCTCTAGAGATGGAGCACCCACCACTCTGGGAGGCAAGCTGTTCCATTGATTAATTGTTTAGCCAAATAATTAATTAAACTCACCAGTTGTCAGCATTCCAAATATCATGCAGAATTAAATTAGAGTCCAAGGCAAAACTTTCATCAAAGTTCCAATTTAATAAGACAGACATGTTGGCACATCTGTGGAAAATCCCAAATCTAAAAGCTTCCTGGGATTTCACCCAGTTGAAAGTTCATGATCTTATCCCCACACCCATAAATCCTTCACATGGTCCAATCTTCTTCAGCCACGCTGGCATTTCCACCCATCTAGTTCCGGTCAGATGCAGAGGTGCAGAGACAAAAAATGATCCTTCAGCTTCTAGAAAAGAATGACAACAACACATTCTGCAATTCTACTCCTTTCTCATAGCAATAGCAATAGCAGTAGACTTATATACCGCTTCATAGGCCTTTCAGGCCTCTCTAAGCGGTTTACAGAGAGTCAGCATATTGCCCCCAACAATCTGGGTCCTCATTTTACCCACCTCGGAAGGATGGAAGGCTGAGTCAACCCTGAGCCGGTGAGATTTGAACCGCTGACCTGCTGATCTAGCAGTAGCCTGCAGTGCTGCTTTTAACCACTGCGCCACCTTGGCTCTATTCCCCCCTCCCAACTACTACACTAATGAAACAGCACAGTGAAATAAAAGAGTGTGTGGCAGGCCAAAGATCCTAAAAGGAATATAACTACAGGCCTGACACCAGACCTTTGAGGTCACCAGCTTAATGACATGGCCAGATCCTGAAGGATGTCTGGAAAATGATTAGAGATCGAGTTAACCCCACTTTGTGATGGGGGAGACTGTCCCATAAAGTGAGCACCATAGTGGAGAAGGCTCACCTCCTGAGATTCTGCCATAACTGGCAAGACCCACTGCATGCCTTTTCAAACAGATCTAATGGGATGGGCAGATGTAATTGAGGAGATGAGATCTTTCACATAACCCACCCCAAGTTAAAAGTTGGCAGGATCAGGAGTGCTAATAAAATAATTAGGCAATAATTAGATGCAAACCGTCTGTTTCTCCTACGTATTGGATATAAGTGAGATCCTGCACTTCTTGCATTTCGCAAAACATATGATTTCCAGCTGATTTGAGAATACCATTTCTAGACTGATCCCAGAATATTATCCAGCTATAAACCAGGGACTATGTGCTGTTTCAACAGCTATACTTTTCTCACTCTCTGGCTCATTTTCCTAATTTTTCCTTCCCCTTTAAAGCAGTTGGTACTGGTAATAACTAGTCCTCTGAGCTCTTTGTAGGATGCTTTTACCTAGCACCAACTGGTGTTGCCAATTATAACCCTACTTGGATGCCCTGGTGCCAGTACCCAAGTCTCATCACAACTCACTTAACTGTTATAATTCTGAGTTAGATTACACTAAGAAGGCTGATTTTGGAAATCACCTGGAATTACAACCAATACAATATGTAGCTGCCGTACAATCTTCCTAAACTTTTTCTTCTTCTTCTTCCATTACCACCATTTACTGGAGTATAACATGCAATAATTGTCACCAATTCATGGATCCCCACTTTCAAAGACACCTTTACAGACTAAATTAGCATATTCATATTTTTGGCATACATTTTACTCTTTCATTCATAATTACACTTACATTTTATTTCCCTCAATGTGTTTATCAACTCCAATTCATCAGATCATAAAGACTTATTATTACTGTTTTTTTCTTATAGACAGCATACATATAAAATACATAACATAGCTATTTTCCGTACATTCCAAGTCACAACTGCCACACTCATTCCCATATGGGGCTAACCAACATGGTTTTGGCCAATTTAAGCTATGTTATCATACTTGTTAGTAAGGTAATGAAGGTGTAGACTAGGCACCAACCTTAGTTATCCTATATGTGTTGATTTTATTTTCCATCCTAAAAACATCTATTCCACGCTGCTTATGATGCTGTCATCACTTGTCACCATAACAATGGGCACATCACTCATTCCTGATGGTACAAAATCAGGATAGAGGCTGCCTTAGAGGATAATTCCAGCCTTCCTGTTCTTGGCATTCAGTTTATATTTCCTGGTGATTTATTACATTGATAATGATAATCAATATGACAGTGAACTTAAATTGAAAAGAAACATGATTAATTTCTGTAATACTCCTGCTAGCATAGTATCAGGGTTAAGACACTTCTTACTTAGTTCTACGTGCCTATCTTTTGTTTTTATACTGAAGTATGCATCCTTAGGGAGAGCAAACATTTGTGACATCTGGCTCCTAGAAACTTTAAAGAGAGACAAGACTGAAATCAAATTTGTGTTGTTGTCTAGGTAATAATCAGCTGGTCCCTTTGCACGCTGGATGAAAATAACAGAATACTTCAGCAATTTGTCAAGGGACATTCTTTTAAAGTATTTCTTTTATACAAATTTATTATCATTCAGTTTCACATTTCATGAAGACATCCACAAGTGACAGTTTATACAAAAGTGCATGTATTAAATATTCCAAATTAAATGGAAGAATTTCATACTATTGTTTTCAAAGAAATTCAAGTATCAAATGGAATCTCTAGAGATCTGTTAAGGCAGGGGTTCCCAAACTCTGGGCCATAGCCTACTACTGGGTGGCAGCCTATTTGCAATGAGGCCATGTGAACATTGGGCAAGTTGAGCTGTGGGCACATGCATGTGCATGCCACCCTGTTTGCGCATGTCAAACTGTGTGCATGCGTGCCAGCCTGACACTCCTGAAGCCCAGTTCACCTCTCCCCCTCCCCAGCCAGGCCACCAAGTCATGAAGGATAGGAACCACTGTGTTAAGGCATGTAATATTAGAATAACAGTTAAATAAGGTGGGACAATCTCATTACAGATGTAATTGTATAAACTTTTCACATTTTTCTTTTTCCTTCCTTATCATACTTCCTCTGTACGTTAAATTGGTTCCAACACTTTGTAGACATCTTTTATTCATTGAAATATGGTTGAGAAAGAGAAAAAATGAACATCTGATATTATATAATCCTAAACTCCACAAAATCAGGCTTCATTGATACCAATGAAATTAAAGTAAATGCTGCATCTTTTTAAAAGACACACACACACACACACACACACACACACACACACTCAGACAGACACTCACAAGGATTAGCTCTTCTTCTCCTTCTGGCCATGGCCCCAATTCAAAAAATTAACCATATGTTTCTAACCAACTAAATCAGTAACTGAGCATATACAATCTGTGTACTGTCAAGTTTAGTCACATATCACGCAAATCTACCTGAATAAAATGTTTTCTCCTTTAAGTGCAAAACAAGAGCTGATGCTAATCTGAACTCCCCAGCAAAAAATTCCAGAACCTGGGAACTTGGAAGATCTTTTCAATATTGCTATCTGATAAGGTAGAATAGAGGGAACTGGTTTTCCCAGGATCCCAAAACCAAAGACTGAGGAGAAATGTGGCTTTTCCTGTTGATCATAAAATAAAATAAAATAAAATCTTGATAGTCATGTAGAATAAAGATATTAAGTTAGTATATAGAAGACATGTTAAGGAAAAACATTTGAAGGTAATAATTATTTCATAAAGATAAAAATGTTATGTGCCCATTGGGGATTTGAAAGGAAAAATACAATGTCCACATGGTGGTTTGGGAATTCTAGCTTTAAAAATTTTGTGTGTGTGTGTGTGTGAGTGTGTGTGTGTGTGTGTGTATGTCTATGTCTATGTCTATGTCTATGTCTATGTCTATGTCTATGTATATGTATATGTATATGTATATGTATATGTATATGTATATGTAGATATACTTAATGTGAAACAAGCAAATTATTACAGAATTCCCAGGATTCCCTACCCCACATGTTTAAACACTGTCTTAATTCATTATTTAGTTTTGTAAACTGACAGAATTGTGACTAAGATTTCTCACTTTTTCCAACTTTGCAATGTAAATCTTGGTTTATCAATGCCATACATATTAAGGGAACTATGTGCAAAATGCTTGTGTCATAAGAACTTGCATATAAACTCTATATACTAGAGAACATTGCAAAATTGAATAAGAATATTAGAAAAAAATTAAAAATGTGCAAATCAACTATGGAATAATGTTGAATTATAGACAGGGTGATACGTTTATTACCATATTGGACTAGGATACATCATTATTTCTTACCACAATTCATCTTACAGGTTCACTGTCACTGTCAGGAGATAAAGGGAAAAGTACTCTTCCTTAAATGTGTGTGTGTGTGTGTGTGTGTGTGTGTGTGTGTGTGTGTGTGTGTTTTTAAATCAAGGAGTCTACGAAATACCATGCAAAATCTGCCCTGCAACATACATAGGACAAATGAACAGGAGAATAAATGCACGCATCGCAGAACACAAGAACGCAGTATAAAGAAAAAAGAAAAAACTTCCTCCCTTTTCCAGCACCTTAAAGCTACAGGACATGAAATTAATTTTGAAGGAACCAAATTAATCTCCAAAACTGAACACTTCAACAAGAGAATAATTATGAAAGCTATTGAAATAGAGAAACACCCCACAACATGAATAAATATGACGATATCTCCCGCCTACCAGACATCTGGAAACCAGCCCTAGTCAACAAACGAGCCCCACCCACCATCCAGGCCGTTACAACACGAAACAACAACATACACACAGCCAGCACCAATCAGCACCAATCTACCAATCATGATACAACCACACAGCTTATCAATCCACTTACTGAAATAAAGCCAGCACTCCACATATCCTCACCAAGATTGATAGAAAGACGGCAGCTCCGACCATGCTTTAATCTGAAAACACCAGCCTGAAGATGGCAAGTAAGACCTTGCCGAAACATTGCCAGGACAATCTCAATCTTACATGTGAAAAGACCTGAATACAACAGACCAGCATATATATTTTATTTATTTATTTATTTATTTATTTATTTATTTATTTATTTATTTATTTATTTATTTATTTATTTATTTATTTATTTATTTATTTATTTATTTATTTATTTATTTATTTATTTATTTATTTATTTATTTATTTATTTATTTATTTATTAGACTTCTATACTGCTTAATAGGGCTTTCAGCCCTCTCTAAGCGGTTTACAAATTTTTTAGCAAATTGAGTCAGCAACTTGCCCCCACAGTCTGGGTCCTCATTTCACCCACCTCGGAAGGATGGAAGGCTGAGTCGACCTTGAGCCGGTGAGATTTGAACAGCTGAACTGCAGATCACAGTCAGCTGAAGTGGCCTGCAGTACTGCACCCTAACCACTGCGCCACCTTGGCTCGTTTGTGTGTGTGTGTGTGTATTAAATAATATAAATTAAAATAAGTTGGGACTAGAACTATTCCATAGTATTCAGAGAGATAATGAAGGATTTTGAACAACTAACTCAACATTTTTTATAAAGGAAAAAAAGAAAAGGCACACGAATGTACAGTATGACTTTGTCTTCTAAAATGTAGTTTTCCCTTCTGGATGGTGACATACTATTTCAGTCAAAGGGCCATTGTATAACATGATTTTGAATTGTGTTAAGAGGCTGGCCCCATGCCATGAAGTAACCCAGCCCTTCTCTCACATTTCTCAGCAGGAAATCATGCATGGGGTTCAGCAAACATGAAAAGAAAAGTATATCCAATTTATTTAACCCAGAACTTCACATTTCAATGAACATAAATTGAATTTCTTGAGAATAATGCAATATAAAAATATGCCCTCTCTACATTTTTTGTATTGAAAAGTAAAGAGGCTGGTTTAAATGACAGTTTCTGAAAAGGTCTTATTACTAAAGCTTTTAAAGTATTTTACTAAACAATATCTTGACATGTGGAAATAAATAAATAAAATTGAAAAAGAACTGCATCAATATAGATGAAAATATGCCATATTATTACTGTTCAGTGAACTGAAATGCAAATTCAACCCATCTTGACTTAAGAGTAAGTATCACTAAAATTAATGGGATTTATTTTGGAGTTGCCCAGGGAGGGTTAAACAAAACATTCATGATGCTATAGGCTGTTTCTTTTGCAGATAGCTATTTATGTTAACCAAAAATGACATATGTGACTAAAATTCCATCCTGACTTCTGCCTCTTGAACAACTGACTCTGAAACATATATTAAAGGTGTAAATCTATTAAGCACAGCAGTTTGCATTTCTGCAAGGACTTGAAACTGTCACGCTCATTCATTCATTCAAAATACTTGGTAATGGCCAAGTGTCATCCTCATGGGGACAGAAAGAGAGAGAGAAAGAGAGGCATCTCTCAGTGGTGCAAATTAAATTTTCAGTTCAGAGTACAATGAAGAGACCATACAACATAAGAGTTATTCTCTATTCCTATTATTATTATTAACCCTACTCCTTATCATGGAAACTGAATTGGTATATTGTTATTTTAACATTTAATGCTGCTGCATTAATTTTGTTTTCACCATCTCATTTAAGTTCCATTAGCATCTGCTTTTGGTTTCTTTCATCTGAACAAATAAAGAATAAGAATCTAATTTGGGGGAAAGGATAGTGTTTGTTAGTTTGATAGCATTTCTACAAGAAACTGAGCCAGTTCTTCTCTTCTTAAAAGGAGTTTTTAATTCTCTCTGTAAATTAAGTATTCATAAATAACCTATTTGTTCAGAGTGAAAAGATAACTTATTTGTATTATATAATCAAGAGATCAGTAAGAAGATATTAGACATCTGACAAAGTATCCTTTGTATAATGGATCTCATATCTACCATAGGGTGCACTAATTTTGGTCACGTAAGTATAATTAACATAGCATTTTTAAATATCATGTATTTTTCAGTGGTCAAACCAGATCCATGGGAATATCAGCAAATGTGCTCTAGCTCCTGTGATAATCCAGTGATCCCATGTTTTACTATAACCTGTAACATCAGTTTGATTCTAGACTGTTATTTTCTCAGATTCACCGAACCCTAAAAAACAGAATTCCCAGTCACCATAGCATTTCTTAGAATTCCACAAGTATATGTCTACATAGTTGGAAGATTCCTAAGTTCAAGAAGGCTGTACCAGTGCAATGGAAACTTTTGTGAAGGAACTCTTTTTTTTCAAAATGAAAGCATTAACAGTTTTCACTGATGCAGTGATGCAGTTGCAATTGTAATATGAATGACCAACGGCCTGTTGCCATTCATTCTTCTAATATGTTAGTAGATATCTGGCTCCTCAGAAGTACTGATCAAATGGGATCAAGGTCTGTTTCTTCTCATCATTCTTCTATGGCTAATGATTAAGATGTTTCTTATTCCCCCTTCTTTTCTCATATTGCTCCTTGCTTTCAAATTCTGTTCTGCATGGTCTACTTCCATGAGCTTCTAGGGGATGATCTCTGAGACAGAACAGTCTACTCAGAGCCGTACTACTTCCAGGCCCCGCAGGGGAGAAGAACGAGGAACACCCCCCCCCCAAAAAAACTACTACCGGCTCCAGCTGCCTCAGACTCACGCTGAGCGCCTTCCCTACGGAGCTCGGACGACGGCCCGGTTTCCATCGACTTAGGAACTGCATTTTTAGCTCGTTTGTTGAGTGTATGAGTATATCAATGTGAGAGATAATGTGCCCACTTTTAATTTAATTATTGTATTATTGTATTTTAATAACTATTGTGGGGTGTGTCTGAAGAGAGTGTTTGATTAGTGAGTATGATAGGATCGGGAGTGCGACCTGGAATCACCTCCACTGAGTGCAGAAGCAGAAGTGGATGGGGGCCCAGACTCGCCTGCCGGGAAGAATGAGGGCCATGGGGGAAGGGGGATCTACGGGGATGGGGGGATGTCGGAACATTCTGGTTACGACTGGGAGGGGCAGATATGATGGGAGCTGTAGGACTAGCCATTACCGGGGAAGAAGGACTCGCTACATTACAGCGATTCCTTGTTCCGGCCCCTCAGGCTCAACTCAAGGACCTGGTGGCAGAGGAGTTCAGGGTCCTGGTCTCAGTTTGTTGCTGCTAAATGCCAGGTCAGTTGTAAACAAAGCTCCCCTCATCCGGGATTTAATATTAGATGAGGAGGCAGACCTGGCATGTATAACTGAAACCTGGCTGGGCCAAGAGGGAGGAGTCCCCCTCTCAGAAATGTGCCCAGATGGGTTTCAGGTGCTCCACCAACCACGACACCAGAAAAGGGGTGGAGGAGTAGCAGTTATCGTCCGAAGGTCATTAGTTCCTCGCAGGATCCCTGCCCCAGAGATTGTGGGGTGTGAGTCTCTCCTCTTGAAATTGGACCTAGGGTTTAATTGGGCTTGCTGTTGATGTACCTACCTCCCAACTGCATCACGACAGTCCTCCTTGTGCTGCTAGAGGCAGTAGCCGGGTTGGCGGTGGAGTTCCCCAAACTAATGGTACTGGGGGACTTTAATATGCCGTCTCTTGGTGAACACTCAGATGGGGCACAGGAGTTCATGGCTTTCATGACAACCATGGACTTGACCCAGGTAGTTCAGGGTCCAACTCATAGAGCAGGACACACGCTTGACCTTGTATTTCTCTCAGGGCAGTGGAGACGTGATCTCGAGTTAAGGGGAATAGAGACCTCGCCCTTGTCATGGTCAGATCACTCCTTGCTGAGGCTTGACTTCAGGACGCTACTCCCCCATTGCAGGGAGGTGGAGTCGGCTAAGTGGTTCCGCCCCAGGCACCTGATGGACCCGGAGGGATTTCAGAGGGAGCTTGGAGAGATACCTGACTCCCTTGTCCGCAATCTGACTGAGTCTTTGGTCGCTGCCGGGAACATTGTGGAAGCTGAAGCATTGGATCGGATTGCGCCTTTGAGGCCTCTCTGCGGCAGTGGATCCAGGAGGGCACTTTGGTTTACCGAGGAACTCCGGGAGATGAAGCGCCAAAAGAGACGCCTAGAGCGACGTTGGAGGGCTAGTAACTCTGAATCTGATCAATCACTATTAAGAGCCTTTATCAGGACTTACCTAGTGGCGATACGGGCGGCAAAATGTACACATTTTTCCACTCTTATTGTGTACACGGAATCTCACCCAGCCACACTGTTTAGGGTGACCTGCTCCCTCCTGAAAGGTGAGGAGGCGGGGGAACCCCTGCAGGGAAGAGCTGAGGAGTTCGTTCAGTTTCTGTCCGATAAAATCACTCAGATTCGGACAGACCTGGACTTCACTTGGGCAGTACCAGCCGAGATGCCGAGGGTTAGTCTTAATCGGATTTTCTGGGATGAGTTTGAATTTGTCACCCCTGAGGAAGTGGACAAGGCCATGGGAGCGATGAGTGCCTCCACCTGTTTATTGGATCCGTGCCCTCCTGGCTGGTTTCGACCAGCAGAGAGGTGACACGAGGCTGGCTCCAGATGATTATTAATGCATCTTTGCAGCAGGGGAAGCAGTGGTAAAACCCCTCCTCAAGAAGCCTTCCCTGGACCCAGCTATTTTGAAAAACTGTCATCCTGTCTCCAACCTTCCTTTTTTGGGGAAGGTTGTTGAGAAGGTGGTGGCGCTTCAACTCCAAGGGACCTTGAATGAAACGGACTATCTAGACTCCTTTCAGTCCAGTTTCAGGCCTGAGTATATCTCTGGCAGGCCAGGGATAGAGGACATTCCTCTATCCTGGTGCTTCTTGACCTCTCAGCGGCCTTCGATACCATCGACCGTGGTATCCTTCTGCGACGCCTAGGGGAGGTGGGAGTGAGAGGCACCATTTTACGGTGGTTCTCCTCTTACCTCTCTGACAGGTCGCAGTCAGTGTTGGTCGGGGGGCAAAGGTCAACCCCTAGGCCCCTCAAATGTGGTGTGCCACAGGGTTTGGTCTTGTCCCCCCTCCTATTTAACATCTACATGAAGCCACTGGGTAAGATCATGCGACAGCATGGGGTAAAGTACCATCAATACGCAGACGATACTCAACTGTATCTTTCTGCCCCATGCCAGCTCAGTGTAGCGGCGGACATGATGTGCCGATCCCTGGAGGCTGTTAGGATCTGGATGGGGGTGAAAAAACTTGTGCTCAATCCCGATAAGACTGAGTGGCTTTGGATGCTGTCCCCGAAGGACAGCTTAGACAGTCCATCCTTAACCCTGGGGGGTGAAAAATTATGCCCCTCAGAGAGGATCTGCAATTTGGGAGTCCTCCTGGATTCGCAGCTGAAACTGGAACATCATCTATCGGCTGTGACCAGGGGGGCCTTTGCCCAAGTTCGTCTGGTGCACCAATTGCGGCCCTATTTGGATCGGGAGGCACTTCAAATGGTTACACATGCCCTTGTCACCTCAAGGCTGGATTATTGCAATGCGCTCTACATGGGGCTACCCTTGAAAAGCGTTCGGAGACTGCAGTTAGTCCAGAATGCGGCTGCACGAGCGATATTGGGTGCACCGAGGTACACCCACGTTACACTTGTCCTCCGTGAGCTGCACTGGCTACCAATTGGTCTTCGGACGCAATTCAAGGTGTTGGTTATTACCTTTAAAGCCCTACATGGCTTAGGGCCAGCGTACCTTCGAGACCACCTACTGCCACATACCTCCCAGCAGCCAGTAAGATCACACAGATTGGGCCTCCTTCAGATGCCGTCAATCAGACAGTGTCAGCTGGTGGGCCCCCGGAGGAGAGCCTTCTCTGTGGCTGCTCTGACTCTTTGGAATCAGCTAATCAGGTCTTATGCTGGACCCAATTACTGGCTTCAACAAGCTACAATGAAATACTGGGTAAATTTCCCCAGAATTCTGGATAAACTGAGTTGAACTGTAACTGGGTTAATTATCTTCACTATTGGGAATGGACCTAGAAATTTTTGGGCCAAATTTCTTGCTAGGCATTCTTAATCTTATGTATTTGGTAGATACCAAATCTTTGTCCTCCACACAAAAGGAGGGTTGCAACGAGCAATGTTTATCGGCTTGCTTCTTGTAAGCTTCTGCCGCTTCCACTAGACCTTTCTTCATATTTTCCCATCCTTTCTTTAGCATGTCCATACATTCAGTCAGAGACATGGAGGAGGGAGGTTCTCTAGGCAGCTCAGGCATGGGAACAAATTCCATGCCATTGGTAATTTGGAAAGGAGTTAATCAGACCACGTTGTTGTATGCCACTTCGGCGAAGGTTAGCAAGTCCAACCAGTTGTCTTGCTGATAGTCCACATAACACCAGATCAGTGACGTGCGGTGAGCTTCATGGCCAGTGAGGCAAGTGCAAAAGCCCCGCCGAAGCCCCGGAGCCACGTCCACCATAGAGCGGGACCCTCACCGGCCATGAAGCTCACCGCACGTCACTCGGCAGTTCAAACTCTGCTCTGCAGCCCAAACTTTTTCCTCCCAGCAACTTGGCCTGTTGGACACAGTGGTGGCGGGAGAGGAATGGGCTGGGTGGGCTGGCTGGCTGGGGAGTGGGGAGCCCTTTAAAGCCCTGCTGCCGCGTCTTCCCAGCAAGACTTCCTTTCGGCTCGCGGTTTCCCTTGCCTGCCTTAACCAAAGCTTGGCGCACTGCCTCTGCTTTTGCGCTCTCCCTCTCTCAGCTGTGCAGCAGTGGCAGCGGCAGCTCTCGGCCTATGGCGGCAGTGTCGTGCAAGCTGTGGAAGGAGAAGGAGGAGGAGGAGGGAACCAAGATAGGCTTTTACCAGACGTGCGCCCCACAGCCAGGACTGTCATTGCGCCTCAAGCCATGTTTCTTCCTGCAAAGCCCTTCGGGCAACCCGAGAGCTCTGCCTGACGCCCGAAGGGCTTTGCAGGAAGAAACGCGGCTTGAGGCGCAATGATGGTCCTGGCTGTGGGGTGCACGCCTGGTAAAAGCCTCTCTTTGGTTCCCTCCTCCTCCTCCTTCCACAGCCTGCGCGAGCCGAAAGGAAGTCTTGCTGGGAAGACGGGCTTTAAAGGGCTCCCCCCTCCCCAGCCAGCCAGCCCAGCCAGCCCATTCCTCCCCTGCCACCACTGCGTCCAACAGGCCAGGCGTTTCGCATTTATGGCAGACATAAACGTGAGACACCTGGCCTTTTGGGACACAGCGGCGAGAACGTCCCTGCCGCCTCCGTGCTCCGCCGCCTCGCCCCCCCCACCTCCTCTGACCCCACCGCTGTGAAGAAAGAAAACACACACACACACCTCACAATAAAAAAATTACAAATTAAATTACAATAAATTTGAATCCCCCTCCTCCCTCCGTCCGATCCACCTTTTCCAGCTGTGGAAACTCTCTCAACTCTCCTCTTGTCCGCCCAACGTAAGCATGCTCAACATAAGCATGCTCATAAGGCATGATTCGCTGCTCCCCAATCAGGAGGCGGGAGAATCAGTGCCTCTTTTGCATATGAAAGTTTTCACTTTTAAATTCCTCCTTAACTTTTAAAAGGTGAAAAATTCCTTAAGCAAAAGAGGCCCCGAGTTCTCTGGCCTCCTCCCATAGTTAACACTGAGAGCAGACACCAAGCCACTGTGAGTTTGAATCTGTAGCAACTACCCTGGCTTTAATTATTTTAAAAAAATTATTTAAAATTCTTTCTTTACCCTTAGGAGACTGGTGAGGCCCCGCCTCCACTGCCTTTAGTGACTGCACGTCCCTGCACCAGATGTATTGTTCCACCATCACATTGGTCCTCTCCGCTGCGCTGTTCGTACTGGGATGAAACGCTGAGATCAGTCCTTGTGTGGACCTAATGGACCTCAGGAACTCTCTCCAGAACTTGGCAGTGAACTGGACTCCATGGTCTGAAATTATCCTCTTGGGTGCTCTGCGCAGGCAATAAATGTGTTTAAAAACATTTTCGCTAATTTCTTTGCAGACGGCAACCCTGAGCAAGTGATGAAATGCGCCTGCTTGGGAAACAAATCAATAACTGTCCAGATTACTCTATTCCCACTACTGTCTGGAGCTCGATGATGAAGTCCATTGCAATCTCTTCCCATGGTCAGCTCGGGCTGGCCACTCGTTGGAGTAGTCCAGGGGGCTTCCCTGACCGTGTTGTCATTGTTGCGCAAGTAGCACAGCTTTTTATGTAATCTTCCACTTCCGATGTCATCTTTGGCCACCAAAATTGACATCTGGCAAGGTGGAGTGTTTTTAGGAATTCAAAGTGGCTGTCAGGGCTGCTTCACTTAATAACCAAGAAAGAAACCACTCAACTCCATTTTGCAGAATTAAGAGATTTTACTGATTATAAGTAAATAGAAGCTAAGCAAAGCTGGATCTGAGCAAAAGCGCTCGCAAGCATTAGATATCAATACATGACCCATTCCCCTCCCCTTGGTAACCCCAGTCCATAGTCCAATCCCATATCTCCACAGCTGTCAGGTGGGAGACATCTTCAAAAATCATCATCAGGTTGGTATGCCGGACAGTTGGCCTTGGTGGGAAACTCCTCTCCTTTCCACATGCGCAGTAGATGGTGAGAACAATTCCCAATTAACAATCCTCCTGTACAGATTATTTCCCACACCCAAATACTATGGCCTCCCTCCCCGTTTCAATGGCAGCTGAAAAGCAAGCAGCAAAACAGAGGCTGACATCGGCCTCCTAGTTTCACATCATAGCTTTGCTGTAGAACTTGCAGCCTCAACCCTGCAGGATCATAAATTTTGGACCCTTTCCAGGCTAAGCCATCTTTCATCATTAAGATGTCCTTGTTATTGTTGAGTCACCAATCTGCTGGGAGCGCTGATTTCATCGCTGTTGTCAGCTTATCCTGGCTTCGGGTGGTGACTTGGGCTGCCTTTTGGTGGGAGGAAGAAAGGATGGGGTGAACAACTCTTCCTTCTTCCTGTCTTACTGTGGTTTTCTTGATAAGGCATCCACCAACAAGTTCTTCCCTGCAGTGATGTGTTTCAGTTCTAATTGGAACCTTTGGAAGTATTGTGCCCAGAGAATTTGTTTTGGGGATAGTTTTTGATGGGCTTTGAGAGCTTTGAGGTTTTTATGGTTAGTCTAGACCGCGAACGGCATATCCACCCCTTCCAGGAGATGTCTCCAAATGTCTCCAGTTTTCCCCACCCAGTTGAAAGTTCAAGGTCCTGCCCCCACACCCACAATCCCATCACATGGCCCAATCTTCCACTGCCATGCTGGCAGTTCCACTCATCCAGTTCCTGTCAGGTGCAGAGATGTAGAGACAAAGGATGATCTTGGATTCTAGAAAGGAATTTTATTTTGACAACATCACTGTCAGCCTCTGCTTTGCTATCACTTCGGCTGCCATGAAACGGGGAGGGAGGGCATGGTATTTGGGAGGGGTTACTCATTGTGCTGGAGGAAGGTTCTGGAGTTCACCGGCTGATCGGACTACGCATGCGTGGGTGTTCCCGCCAGGACTAACGGCACCGCCATTCCATCTTCGTGATGCCTTTTGAAGTTATCTCACACCTGACACTTGGAAGAATTATGATTGGACTGGAACTGTGATGCCAAGGGGTGGGGAATGGGCTATTCTATATATCAATCGCTTTCGCGCCTAAATAATCAGACTTCGCTTCGCTATGCCTTTAATCATTCTTAATTAGTAAAAGTACACTTGATTTCCACACATGGAGTCTTGTGGTCTTTCTTTCCTAATTAATTAATGGAGAGGTGCTGACAATCACATTCTACTCCTTACTATTCCCCCTCCCAATTCCCCACTAATAAAACAGCATAGTAGAATAGAATATTAGTGTGGCAGGCCAAGATCCCAAAAGGAACTGGCTGCAGGCCTGACAGCTGCATTGAATACCTAACTTTATTTCTATTGAAATCAATGGATCACATTAATTATTTCTTAAATTCTCAGTTATTTTAGAAAGAACTATTTATAGTTGTCATAGCTTAGGGTTTACTCCTGAGTGTCTAGAGACCCATGATCATTTTTAAAATTCTAAATGTATGAAGTGAAATGCTTATGAATATATTTATTTTCAAAGCATAATCTTCTATCCAGTCACCCCTCGTGCATCTATGCTTTAGGGCAATCATTGAATGGGTGCTGTTTTCAAGCTGGTTAGTTTCCCAAGCAACAGACATTTATCTGAATCCTAACCACCACCACCCCAAATATGTTTTTCCCCTTAATTCCCCAAACACTCTATACATTTAATAAAGTGTTCAGCTTTGCATTTCAAAGATGCTTTCCTTGAGAAAAGTGTAAAAGCTCTCTGGTTTGTAAGACTAGATGGGATGCTTGCCTATTGTAAATGCCCTTCAAAACCCTGAATCCAATGGACCCATAATAAGGGGACCTTCTTATTTAAATGGAAAGATATATTTAATTGTTATACATTTTACTCAATCCATGCAGTTAGTCATTACTGTTTTAATGTAACAAACATAATACATTAATGTGTCTTCAAAAGTAGAAGGGAAAACTTTCAATAAATGTATGAAAGTATTACACACCATATGTTGAGATTCCCCAAAAGGCAAAGTTTTCCATTACAAGCAACCAAGCAAAGAAAGTAAACCTTGAGGGTGATCTTCAGTTAGCATTTAATTTTTAGGCAGATATTTAATACATATAATTCCACCATCTTTATTTTTAAATTATTATTTTTGTTTGTTTTCAGAAGGCTATACTCTAAGGAATGCAAGATATCTAAAAAAAAGTCACCCAATTGAGGAGGGGGAGCCCATTTGCATCAATTTTCAGTTTTAAGAATAATTTCTCTAGACTGAAAGATGTTTTACTAAACTGACAGAAATGTCTCTAAGTATTAGAATGTTTATATTACAATTTATAATTCTAGGGACATGATTTGTCAGATGATAAACTTATACTGTGTGGATTTCATTTTGAAGTCATTTTGTACAAAAAGAATTATTCAGGGGTTTATGTCTGTATTTTTTTTCATAATTTGTGAATTTTTTTTCCCATCAGCACTTAGGTAGGATGTGTTTAAGCACTGAAATAATTAATTTTGCTACATTGTTCTGTTGATTAAAAAAAAGTGTAAAATTTTGTGTAAAGAAATCTGCCTCACATTTCACTAGGAACTAAAAGCATGTTCTACCAAAACAATTCATCATGTAATAGAAGAGCATGTGAATTTAAACCCACTACTATATCAATTTCTATTCAAAATTTAAAAATTTCAAAAGGAGTGCATTTCTAAAAGAAAAAATCTAAGGAAAACTATATCTAAAAAATAGTTGCATACAGATAAGTGTGTGAAAGAAAAAGAGAGAAAGTTATAAATAATGAATATTGCAAACAAAAGATGGGTTGGGATGAAATGAAACAATGGAATGAGTTTGATTGTTGCACTTATTTTTTTATTTTTCCATCACTACACCCACCCATAGTTTTTTTCATTTATACTGTGAGTGCTTCATAAATATTTCTTCATTTCTAAAGTTTACCATCTTGGAGTTAGACAAAACTAAAGAAAGCAATAGAGAACTTTATTGATTTTTTTTTCTTGGAAGAAAATACATGAACAATAAACTTGCCTCTTGTTATCAAGAAAAGATTATTGTTGCCTACCACGTAGACAGAAGGGAGAGAAAACATAGGAATGGACAGGAACACAATTTGGATGAAAATTGCCTCAAAGAAGGTCAAGTAAGAATGAAAATAAGGATAATGAGAAATCAACCACAAAGAGTGTAGATTTCTCTCCATCCTGCACCTGTATGACATAACCACTGAAAGTCTACGTGTCAAGATCCATCTATCAGTTAATCAAATCATTCCTGGTCCTACATCAGTTCTCTCCAAATAGAGCATTTCAGACAATGAAACATCAGGGTTGTTTTTTTAATGTGTTTCTGGTGCCTGCCACCATACATCTCTCTGGAGTTCAGACAAACTATATATTAGAAGTGAAGTTTCATGGAGGATTTTAAATTAGATTAGTCCTTTAAAATATGCCCTATCTTGTGCAAGTTAAAAACAACTCCAAATTTACCTAATCTGAACCAGACTGACCAGAACCAGGTTGTAATCTGCCCCAGTTTTGAACAGTACCTAGAAATATAAAGAATTTCAGATTAGCTTACTTCCATATTTAGCATGAATATTGCTTTCTGTTTTGGAAATTTTTCTTTTTAGAATTTTTAAAAAGAGTGAAGAAAGAGGAAAGAGAATATGTGCAAGTATACAGCCTACAATTTTATAAATAAATGCATAGGAATTACAATAGATTCCTGGTAGACCTTGACATGACTGCTCTAGGAGTATGAGAAATATTTCTGAACAATATTATTTATCCAAGAAATTCTTCCATTTTGACATAACAAGCTTCCATTTTACCCATCCTTGAGGATATGGTATGGTAAAACAATCCTTTCAGGAAATGCTCTCAATGCTAATATATATTCCCCACTTGATTTTATAAACTTCTGCAGAGGTGGGATTGAGGTTATTCTGGGGTTCATCTTCTCAACAAAAGGAAAGTACAGTAGAAGGCTTGCTTTCTTGTCCAGAACACCCTTAAAATGTCAATGACTCTCATTTTTCTATGAATATGTTATTACAATCTTCAATTGCATGTTAAAAAAGTCTTAACACAACTGTCATGTGTCTAACAACCCATCAATATTATCGCTCCATATCCACTTTTTTGCTGTTGTTTGTTTTTTCTTCATCATTTCTTTACAAAGGTAACAAGTTCCTTCATAACTACAGTACAACTACAATAAAATGGTCAGTTGGGAGAATCATACTCTCTTAATTATGAAGTTACTGGTTTTACCATTCAGTGCAGAGGAGTGAAATGTAAGAATTACATCCATACAATTTTTGAATACAATTTTATATAACATATGCAACTTTCTATAATTTGTAAGCTGCTTTTCCTAATACAATGCATTCTAATCTCATTTTAACCACTTTTGTGTGTCTCTGATTCCTCATATAAACATTTTATATATTTTTCTTTTACAAAGAACTGACTTACAAAATTTGGAGTAGTGTGTTTCAGTTCTGGATAATAGCTATGAAATAATCAGATTCACATTACAATGCAAAGCAGAACAATTTCTGTCCTAGTTCTTGTTATTAGTTATGACAGTTTCCTAGATGCGAGACTAATAATTGAAAGCAAAATATTTGTATTGTTTAATAGCATGAATAAATGTAATAGAACTTTTCTTAGTTTCTTTAATGTTCACCTCTGGTGAAGCTTACACAGTTAAACATCAGCCTCCTTTTTAGATATATTGGCAAGCTGCTCATTCAGAAGAATAATCTTCAATGATCCAACTCTCTTTAACTGTCGGCATTATCTGCTTTTATATTCTATACCAAAATTCAATCCGGTAGTATATCATTGTGATATTTGTTGTTTTATTTTTACTTATGAACTATAAGCTTTTGGGGGAAGGAGGGGGTATGTTTCAGAAAATATCAGTTTGTGAAAACAGAAGATTTATTTATTTTCCACAGCATTGCATTATGCATTTTGAATATACTTATTCTCTTCAAAGATCCCCAAGGTGAAATGGCTTCTAGCCAAGCCAATGAGCTCCATGCTACAAAGATCATGAATCCCTCAGTGGAAGATGCAAATTACTGTTCTCATTTTCTTTTCTGGTTTCTGATATCATTCTAAAAACACATTTTATGTAAAAGTTCAGCTGCTGCTTGGATTTAATCTGTGTATACAAATTGTTGTCTGTCATTTTTGGTACACAGCATTTGAATATCAAGGATTAGTTAGAACATTGTCACTTAAATACTGTTCATCTATTCAACAGCTCAAAATACTGCAACTTATCTAAGAATACATTTACATTTTCTGGAGAAATTCAAATCTTAAACATAAAAAAAGCTTTCTTATTAGTTAAAACCCAAGGAATACATTTATATTCAAATAAAACCATGCATCATATATTCTATAATAAATAATGGAGGAGGAAAAGGTGGAGAAGAAAGAAGAGGAAGATAATTAAGGTATTTTGCCAGAATTTTGTCTGGCAAAATTCTGAGATACATATGCAATATATATACAACGATATACAAACAAAACTGATCAGCAGTCCCTCTATCTTTAATTTATCCATGATTTTTCTCAAAGAAAGTCAGTTACACTTCTTGAAGCTACCTTCCATCAAATCTCTCAATAAGCTTGTCAGTTTCCTTTCCACCCATTTTGAGATCTTAGTGTTTTTTAGTATGACTCTCTATCCATCCAGTCATATTTTTTTGTGTACCAGCCCAAATGCAGTTCCTTTGACAAAGAAAAATGTCAGGGGATATCAGTGAAGATGGGAGAGGTTATTAATCTTGTCAGAGAAAGAGAGAGAGAAAGAGAATTTATAAAGGATAAAGATGATCCAATTGATCATCTGTGATAATTATGATAATTTGAAGTCATGTCCAGATAGGATTGCAAATGAGAGAAACTGCCAATCTTATTCCTGTATCTCACCTATCCCCACTGGTTACTAGGATGTTAAAGGCCAGTTTGCAAGCTGTTTCTGCAGAGTTACAACTCTAATGATGGCAGGCCTGCTGTCTTTCTGCTATGTTCAGCTACCCTACCATATTGCTAGTCTCAGTTAGAGACATGATAATGACAATTATTCAATTGAATTCAATAGGACTGATTCCTCTCTGCACCCGGTCTCCCAAGGTCATAACATAATACTATTGACTATACAATTTAGATTTATGGCTAGATGTTGTAATGTAGCCATGGTATTAAATGCACCTATAGGGCTATACTAGGAAAAGGAAGCAATTGATTATCTTCCCCACGAATATGCTGCAAATTATATGCCCATCTCATCAAGCACAATTGTTAATGAGGTTTTTAAAACATGATTGGTTCCACTGATGTGAGGTGTCATAACTTATAAATCAAGTAATATTCCATATTAAAGAATTTCACTGATCCTATTGAAACATAAACATCTTATTTATATTTCAGAACAGGTAGAAATAATGCTGGCTATGAAGACATCCAATATAACTGCAACACTTCATATACTGAATGAGTAGATTTACTCCAAAAAATGTCTGCAAATGGGATTATCAATCCATGACTTAGTTAACATGGGAGTTATTTATTCACTCTATTTTTAAAATGTTGTAGGGGTTTTTTATGACCAGATATATGTACAGTACATGTATATAAATATTATCAAAAAGTACAAGCAATGGCAGTGAATTGCAATTATTATAATTTAAATGTCTAAAGATGATATTGTGTCATTGAAACAACTCAATGTGAATGTGAATGCTGAAAAGAATCCCTGACACTGAGTGTGGAACCTTTGGGGGGGAAACAAAGTAAAGAAAAACTAGACTGAGGCTATTCAGCTGAAATGTCCATATACATTCTGCATTTTTTTCTTTAAAAAAAACCAGTTTCTTTAATTATGTACTAGAAGAATACACTTTAAAAATGCCTTGCAATTTAAAGGCCATTTTGCCTGTCATCATACCCATTCATTTAACTTCTGCTACCGGCCAAAGAAGAAATATACAGTGGAGATATAATATACTTTCACTGTGAATTTAGGAACCTGCCATACCATTCCTGATGAACACTCAAAAGAAAAACAAAGCCTTGTTACTATGTCCAGAGATTTAAAAGACCTGTGATCAATTTTTAAAAGTGCAAGAATTGTGTGCAACTTACTATATGTGTGCTTTACGGTGGTGCAGTTGTCTGTTTTCAAACTAAAAATCTGAAAATACTAAGAGATTCAAAGAAACTTATTCAGAACAATATGTCCAGAGCTTCTTATAGGGCATATATAAATATGTGTGAAAAAGAAGGAAATGCCAAATAAGCAAAACGTACATGGATATAAAAATAAAATATTTTCGGAGAGCAATAGCAAAGTACTGCAATTACTATAATTTAAATGATAGACTTGTTAGAAGAATCTCTAAATGTTTTCTCAGTAGCAGAAATGGCTTCCTGATGGCTTCCTGATCAGTAGCAGAGGCTTTGTTTGGATGCTACTGCGCACAATGAAATGATGAAGGGGAAAACAGCCTCCTTATAATGGCCACACGAATTAGTGGAATGCTCTCACTTAGAATCTCCCTTTGAAAGCTCACTGTCCCTATTTAGATATCGAATTAATTTCCTTTTCAAACAGGCATATAAGTCTTTAAAAACTATCAGAACCAGTATGGAATAATAATCAGTATGTCATGTTATCTGGGAAAGAAGTTTCAACTGAGCAACAACCCCAGGAATGGAAACTCATTCTTTGACAAGCTTATGTTCATGACTGTCTCGTAAGCTAATGTACTAACTCTGGTTTTCTGGAGAAAATGTGGAAAATAAATATTACAGTAAGAATAAATAAATAATAGGATTTCTACCAACTATTGCTTAGGGGTTTTATTAATTAAAAAAGTACATATCAATACATGTTTCTTGTTATTACTATTACTGTTCCTTTTGGCTTACTGCTTTGTCAATCAATGGTGTATAAACTAAACAGCCAGAATTTATCAATTCTCTGAAGAATATATCATGGATTTCAATGAATGTGTTAGGGATACTTCCTCTGTAAAAAAAATATGGTAGATACTTGGGTGATCTGTATTCCAATAGGAAACAAAGTTATCTTCAGTTCATGCATTAGTATGGAACCTGAAATAAATTTTCCTTGAGTTTTTTTATGCAATTTTATCTGAAATTTTGTCTGACATAATTTGACAATAACTTCAAAACTCCAGTAAGCCCATTTGGAATGAGCTATAGTTTTATTGGCTTTAGCTAATTTCTATTTTTCAAGCCAAGGTTATGTAAAGAGTAAGAGAGAGAATGTAAACAGAGATATGCAACCTTTGTTGCCTTGGCAAAAGAGACTAAAGATAATGTTTAGTTCAGACACCTCCCAAATTCACTAAACTAGGACAAAGCTAAGGAGAGGAATGGCATGATCAGTCTTGCAAGATTTTTTTAATTATAACCAATCTTGATACAAGTAATTTTAGCCTTCCTGTTGCTTCCTGATCTGGCCTCTCTTGTCTGGCTAACAGGTTTCAAGCAAGGTTACAAAATTAAATTGGCTAATGTGATACCAGCTCTTTGTCTGCTACACTAGGATATTGTGGTGCTGATGTTTAAAGTTCTAAACCAGTTTTTCTCAAACTTGGCAACTTTAAGACAGATTTCAACTGCAGATTTCTAGGAGTTGAAGTCCAAAGAATTTAAAGTAGCCAAGTTTGAGAGACACAGCTTTAAACGGTTTGTGGCCAGAGTATCTTCAGTAATGCTTCCTCTCATTTGTCTCAAGCTATTCTGATCTTTCAAACTGTCCTCCAAATGTCCCTAGCAAATTTTCCAATCACCACCAGAGAAAGGGTTTGTGTGTGTGTGTGTGTCAAAATGTAGATGTAGGAATGACCTTGGAAGATTAGGTGAAGAGATGTTGCCTAAGGAATAGTTCTATAGATATAATTCTATACATAATAATGCATACCTAGATTGCATTTTACAACTATACTGATACAGTGTTCCGAGTTTCATCAGTCAATAGGAAAAAAATTGTATCAGATCAGATTGTTTGCCCACCAAGATCAAAACTTAATATTTCATGGACTGAGTGTTTTTTTTATCAGGGTAACGTGGTCTACCCAAATATGGGACACAGCATACTGCTTCTGCTTTTGCCTTTCATCCTCAATCCAGGAGCCTTTACAGGCAGTCTCTTTTGTGACAAACTATTTTTGTGTTAAATTTATATTTACTGACAAAGAAATAGAAAGCAGAAGCAGTATGCTCCATCCCATATTTGGGTAGACCAAGTTGCCCTGATAAAAAAAAACACTTAATGTCTCCCCTGATATAGCCAACAAAGTGAGGAGAGCCTGTGGTTTAGAGGTTAATACATTTACCTAATATAGTATATAAGTACCCCAGGTTTGAATCCCAGAAGAGTATGGCTAGCTGATGAGAGCTAAATAGCTTAAAATAGATCTATACAAGTCTCCCTTTATTTATTTTTCGGTAAATATAAGTATAACACAAATTTCTGGCAATCTGATGGTGTTTGAGTATTTCAGACTTCAATTCTCATTAACCTCAGGAAGCATGACTAAAGATAAAGATGGTGGAAATTGAAGCTGACAACCTTCTAATTCCTTTCATAGGCAACAACACTCCTAAGCCTCAAGCAGACATCTTTCCCATTACTGGTTATATAATCCTTTTGATTTAATTTGTCACTGATTGACCTATTGAACTTACAAACACCAAGTATCTGCTTTACTGCAACATGATGCTTTCGAAAATGTGATTTTAAAAACTGATGCAAGCATATGTTTCCTTTTGGAAAATATTTTACGAAATTCTGTTCAAAACATTAAAATTTTCCAGTGTGATTTTTCATCTTTTTATTCAGTCTGCTTAATATCACACACACACACACACACACACACACACACACACACACACACACAGCTTATCTTTACTACCGTTAATAAGATATAGGCCAAAGCAATACAATTATTATATAATTTGAGGGATTCCTCAGGGCTCTCTGAGCTTGGTTTTCTTCTTGCAGACATTTCATTTCCCAAAATGGTAACATCATCAGAGCTAGTCTAGCACCAATGATGTTACCTAGTTTGGATAATGAAACATCTGCAAGAAAACAGCCAGAGAGCACCAAGGACCCCTCATTTCAAACCTAACCCAAGCTACAAATATTCTCCTTTATCAATATAGTATTTAGTTGATACACAAAAATAGTTTCATCTTCTTTATACTCAAGGCAATACTTTTCCATATCTGTAGTGGCACACATATTAAAAGAACAAAAACAATCCTTTGGCAATATATTCAGAATACAATTATGCCATTTACTGTTATGTCATAAAAGCAAAGAAGCTAATTTCTGTGATCTCTTCTCTATAGAGCATGCTAGAAAATTAAAACATGAAGATAGAAGGTAAAATAAAATCACAAAGGGTACAGAAAAGAGTAATAATGATAGTAAAAAGACTGGAAGCCAATCCTATGAAGAATTGCTAAAGGAATGGGGTATCTTTATCTTTAAAAAGAGAAGACTAAAAGGGGACATGACAGAAAGCTTCTAATACTTCAAATACTGTGATAGGGAAGAAAATATGGATTTATTCTCATAGTCCCCAAAGATAGGACAAGAACAATGGGTGGAAGCTTTACAGAAAAACATCCAAACTTGAAACAAGTCTCCATTTCCTGAAAATGAGAAGTATTACGCAGTGTGACATCCTGCCTCTAATATCAAAGAAATGGTGGAATAGAATAATTAAAGAATGAATGTTAAAGGGGGACAAAATGAAATGTGGATGACAAAAGTTAAAATAATGGTGAAGAGATCTTGCCAGATAACAGTACAGTTATCTTTCATTGAGTTACCCCACGTTGGATTTTCCTGCAGTAAATTGTCCCATGGCGAATTGTCCTGTAACAAATTGGCTGCATCAAATTGGCCAGGGCGAGATGACCATGGCAAGCTGTCCCATTCCAATTAAGGAACATGAGTGACATAAAATTTTAACAAATAAATACACTCTGACAGTCTAAAATATAATTGGATTGCCTGACATTGCAATTTTATAAATTAAAAATTACAAGTTAAAACATTTCTCTGTCAAATTGCTCTACTTTCTTCAGCCATATCTCAGCAAATTTGTCCTTGGATTGTTTCTTTCCTATCTTCCTAATGCACCTTTTTTCCTGGCTAGAAGCAGACAACAATTCTCATAACGACATCATAACTCTTTAGTCCTATAAAGAGGAAAGGACTGCCTTCAAGCAATTAGGATTTTAAAATGGAATTAATCTTGCCATTCATTCATTTGTAGTAATTTGCTCATTTCATTTGTAAAATGTTACTATTTGTGGTTAGGAGAATTAGTGAAATATCTAAAGGACAGTTAGATTGGATGAAAATTCAAGTTATACAACTTTTTCTTATCTGGTACAATGTAATCTAGAGACATTCATTTACAAATAAGCAGTTATAGATTTTAAAGGTTATTGAAGTAGAATCCACTGTTAACTTGTCCTGGTAAATACATATATCATCAATATTAAACAATATGATGGGGACGGGAAATCTGTAGTTCAATATTATTTAAGTAGTCTTTTAATCTCCCAACCGCAATTGCCAACAATTGATTAGATGGTGTTCTCCACATTTTGAGGCAGAAAATTTGCTAGCATTATAGTATATGTTCTAAAATAGGTTGAACCTTTCTAGGATGAAAAACCATATCTCACCAAAACAAGAAACAAACAAACAAACAAAAACAAGAACAAAGGTTGTAGTCCATTCATACAAGTGATGTAATCATGCCCAATTTGCTTTATAGCCTCATCAATCATCACTCTTGGACATTCTCCAAAATATTAAGAGCAATCCAGATCTCTAAAGATCTCTGAAGTAAACGATCACTGTCTTACCATCTAGGATCAATAGCACTAGCTTTTGAACCTCAAGAAAGATTGCACAGACTAAACTGCTCATAGAACCAGGCTTCCTCGTGGTTTTTAATTAGAGATAACATCAAATTTCTACATGTTCTTGCCTTTATACTAGAACAGATTTGTTCTTTCCAAGAAACTGCATTAGATATTGAACTAAGGGGAACTGAATTCAGAGAACAATTATCATTGCCCATTTACTCAACTACTACAAAGCCACTTAAATATACAGCACAAAAATTCAATGTCGGTTGGAAAGTTGCAGTGTTAACCTGCAAGAAATACTATTAAATAATTAATATTTGTAGAACAAATCTCATATAGCAGGAATCCATTGTAGAATGAAAATCTCTAGGTCTTGCAACAGCCAGACCACAGATGAGAACTGCTTTCAATGATCTGTTAGATACATTTGAGCAAATATCCTGCCTACTAGGTGAATAATTTCTCTTTAGAATTTTTGCATTATTGGTTTCCGTTCCCCCCAAAAGAAGCATTTGTATTTCAAAAACATACCAAGTAGCAGTCCAAAATTGTCAGAGAGCTTAGCTTAATTTATTGGAACTCACACAATTTTAATTAGTGAATTTGCATATGTTTCCTGCCTTAGTTTGCTTTCTCAGCTCAAGGAGTCAAGGGACTCTGTTTTATTGTACTGATGAATGCTGCCTCTCTATAACACTTGAGATTTACAAGACTGCATGAATCAGAAAAAACTCTGGAGGCTTCAGCATTTGTTGTACGTCCAGGCTGTCAATGTTCATAGTTAATGCCACTGAGCTGACTATTTCAAATGATACCATACATTACCCCAAAATAACTGTTTTAGATCTGAAAATAGTCTACACTGCAAATTCAAGACAATTTGGGCATGAACAGGAGAAACACAATGAATGCACCAAAATATTTGAATAACTTCTTTCTTAAAAACTTTCAAATCATTGTCATCCATCCTCCCAGCCAAACATAAGCAGAATTTGTGATAACAATGTCTGGAGTCATATCAACATTATTTATAGGTAGAAGAAAAGTGAAATGCACAGAA
The DNA here is from genome assembly GCF_051295495.1 of Thamnophis sirtalis. NCBI lineage: Eukaryota > Metazoa > Chordata > Lepidosauria > Squamata > Natricidae > Thamnophis > Thamnophis sirtalis. Next base: position 44,434,324 of record NW_028261389.1, on the reverse strand, counting down.
GGGCCAATGTTGTAAGTCAATTTCACCAAAAATGAGTTGAAAAGTTTATTTAGGTTACTTTTAGTATGTTAAAAAAGAAGTAATGAATATTTCCCAAATATTTGGAGCATTTTATATGTGAAGACATATCTCTATTATACATATCAAATCTGAATTTGTGGGTATGTAATTCTTATAGCTCTTTATAATTTGCAAGCTAACTAAAGTTACTCCTCAGCACATATATTTGTTTTTCTCCCAGCGATTTCTGAATTTTCAAGCAAGAATATATTAGTTTTAGAACCTTTTTGAAGATTAGATTTGGAGCATATTTGGAGATCATTTTCACAATTCTGTGTTCTTAAACTTTGACATGAACTGACACATTCTACATATCAATATCTATGCATGAGTATGCTCATCATAGATATAATGATGAGCATTTTATTTGGTGTTTGTTCTTCAGTTAAGATATTCAATTTAAATAGAAAGATTATTGCATTTTAAAAGGGATTAAATGTCTAAAATATTGAAACTGCCCACATTTAACATTTAAATAAATAATAGAAATCAACCAATGATGTCTAATAAATAAGTAAGTATGTAATAGATTTTGTTACATTCTATTTGTAATGATAGATTTTTTTAACTACAGGAGTGGATTATAAGTGTATGATTTATTTAGTAAAATATCTTGATCCCTTCCTTGTGCACATTTTTCATAAATTATGTTTCCCATTAACTTCTATCATTCTCAAGTTTTATTTCTATTAAACTGTTACAATTTATTTACAAACAGATGTAGAAGGGACACCATTTGGAAATGTTCAGCATTTTATAGCTATTAAGCACAAATGTAATATGATTTCCCTTTCCTTGATTTCAGAAGACTGCTAGCTTTGCATGAAAGGCTATGACTGCCACCATAAAATAAGCATTTGATGCTATATCCTGCAAGCATTGTCTTTATAACTATCAACATATTCCATAGCAGTTCAGTAACAGAAACTGAATGTCCAGTGAAAAATAGCTTCCTAGCATTCCTATTGTCCATACTTTTGTTAGTGCTTCTTTTGATCTCTCTCCTTAGTCACAACACCTATCAAATTTTATACACTTTGAGACTCCCCTGTATAAAAATAAATGAGAAAATACTATCTTAATGCTAGTGCAACCAAGGATAATGTATGTCTCATTCTCAAAGAGGGGAAAAGAAAAAAGCAATGTCTTGGCAACATGGCAAGATAACAAATGTTGCAGGATGTGTCATTTGGAAAATATGAAGGACAAACAGGTTAATTTTGACTTAGAATATAGCTATGTTGCAACTTATATGAACATGCATGGGCACAAATAAACACATACTCCCATACAAGTTTTATCTTATTATATTAAAATACCTCTAATACCACAAATTTGATGTTTCACCTCTGGAATAATCTTGGAGAATTTCCATTCTACCACATGATGCATCTTGTAGAATAGTTTTTTTTTTAAAAAAATAGTTGAAGGTGTAAAACCCCACTATGTATAGATATCGAGAAAACAATGAAGGTGAGTGAATAGCTATACCTTGGCAACAATAGTGCCAGGGCTGCTTCACTTAATAACCAAGAAAGAAACCACTCAACTCCATTTTACAGAATTAAGAGTACTTTTACTGGTTATAAGTAAATAGAAGCTAAGCAAAGCTGGATCTAATGGTTGTGGGAACTTACAATTTAGCCCCAATCCAAGCCAGACCATCTTTTATGGTACACTCATCCGAATGTTGGTTAAACCATTTATCAGATTCAAGGTCCTCCTTGAGTTTAGTAACAAGGTCCTTTGTGACCTCCAAATCGGAACTGCTCTGGCACCTGGTAACAACCGGAGCAGCGAGGCTTTTCGCTGGAATGACTGGGTGGACGACACTAAGCTTTGAGCTGTTATATTGAGGAAGTCTGGACAAGGCATCAGCTATAAAGTTTTTTCCTCCTGGGATATACTTCAAAGTGAAATTGAACCTATTGAAATGTTGTGCCCATCTCATTTGTTTGGGGGATAATTTCCAGGGAGTCTTTAATGCCTCCAAAGTTTTATGATCAAGTCCACACCTCAAAAAGGTGTTTAGCTCCCTCCAAGAAATGTCGCCATGTCATCAAGGCCCACCTAACTGCAAAAGCCTCCTTTTCCCATATAGCCCATCACCTCTCTGTCTCGGTTAACTTCCGAGAGGTGTAGGCCCAGGGTTGTAACTTTCCATCAGCATTTCCTTGTAGCAACACCGCCCCCACTGCAACATCACTAGCATCCGCCTAGACCACAAATGGTGAATCCATGTCTGGGTGTTTTAAAACTGGTTCAGCTGCAAAAAGTCGCTTTAATTTCTCGAACGCAGCTTGACATTCCATAGTCCAATTCAAGGGTTAACCCAGTCTAGGTTTGGCCTCCCCCTTTGATTTTAGAAGGTTCGTAATTGGGAGGGCAATTCTGGCGAATGAAGGAATAAATTGATGATAGAAATTAGCAAAACCCAAGAAACTTTGCAATTGTTTGTGGGTGCGGGGGGGGGCGCCCATTCAGTGACCGCTTGGACCTTTGCTGGGTCCATCTCTATACCATTGTGGGAGATGCGATATCCCAGGTAATCCACCTTCTCCTGATGAAATTTGCATTTAGACAATTTAGCATATAGTTCTGCTGCTCGGAGTTTTTTCAGCACTGAACAGACTAGTTTCACGTGTTCCTCACGTATTTCTGTGTAAATAAGGATATCATCAAGATAGACCATCACGCCTTTGTAAAGGTGGTCATGCAAAACCTCATTTTTTCTTGTGCACCAGAAGAGGGCACCCTTAGCTCAACTGGAATAGTCATGGGTCCCGATCAGGAACTTACCAGGCATTCGTCATCAGAATTAGTTTTGCTTTCTTCCGAAGAGCAAGGGGAATCCTCCCCCCTCTCAACAGGGCAGAAATGCTGAGAAGGTTGCTCCTCCTTCATGGCAGGTTCTTTCCTCTTGCTAGGAGGTTTTTCCAGCTCCTCTTCTGATTGAGAGAGAACAACATTTTGAGATTAAAGAAATTTTGGACTCTAGGAAACAGAGAAACCGCATTCAGTATCTTGTTTCATGGAAACATTTTCCTCCCTCGCATGCTGAATGGGTCGATAAGTCCCATGTGTGGGCTCCTTGGCTTCTATGTAAATTCTACTCTACCTACCCCGACAAGCCTTGACCTCATTTGATTTTGTCCTTTTTCCCTTCTCCCCTTTCTCTTGTGTTATGCTGTTTGTCTGTTTGTCTGTTTGTCTGTTTTCTTTTGTTTCTGCAGGGATGATGTCCTTTTCCTGAAGGAGGGCCGGATGTCAGCCTCTGTTTTGCTGCTTGCTTTTTCTCTCTCTGAGGAGGGGGCTTTTGGGTCATCTTGGTGTGGCAATTTGTGGCATGATGCTTCTCCTTTCCACAGCGGAAACACACGAAGGGTTTTGGTTTGCTTGCAGACCTGCTTTTCCCTCCTTTTGGGGCTCCTGGGGAGTTGGCAGGCGGGGTTTTCTCGCTCTCGCTATCTTCCTGGTAATTCTCCCTGGCTAAGTCAATCTCCACATCAGCAGCCACTTCATACCAGGGTTGCAGTCTCCGGTTCACGCAGTGCTGGTAAATTTATTTGTTTAACCCATCAGTGAAATGGTCTAACAATGCTTCTTCAGACCAACCCCTCATAAAGGCTGATAGCTCACGAAATTCTTGTATATAATCAGCTACTGGTCTCTTCCCCTGGGTAAGAGTTTTAAATTTGATTCTTGCTTTACGCTCTGTGAGTGGATCATCAAAGCGCTTTCTCAAGGTGGCCATAAATCAATTATAGTCTCTCAGTAGGGGGGAATCAGCATTATACAAGCCCACCATCCATGACGCTGCCTTATTGTCCAAAGCCATAGTAATAACTCTTACCTTTGCTTCATCATTAGCCAGTTCGTCACCATACATTTGCATGTAATTCCATACTGAACGATGAAGAATCCTAAATCCTTTGATTTCCCCCCCCCCCATATTTTACACTTAAAGGAGGAATTTTAGCCATCCGGCGTCTGTGGGGGGGGGCCTCCTCTTGAGATGTTTCTAACTGCAGTGATTGGGGTCGGAGCTGGGTCATCTTGTTCAGCTCCCCCCTCAGCCCCCCCAGCTTCTCTCGGGTCAAACAAAGTCTCTGTATACTTCTCCTCTGTTTCTGGTAGATCGGCTTCTCTCTCCAATCCACTCTCATGGGCTCGGCGCCTCTCCCAGGCCCCTTCAAAGAGTTTCATCGCCTGGGACATCATAAGGTTCTCCTCTTCAGAGTCATGCCAGTCAGCCACTGGTCATCTGGGTCTCCTCATAGTAATTCCAGTCAGAGGTTCTTCGGGGTCATTTTTCTGTCCCACTTCCCATGTCCACCTGGGCCGAACGGATCGTTCTTCCAATTGCAGGCCAGCCATTTGCTCCATCTCAAAAGGGCAGGAGGATGCAGCTGCTCCCATATCTTCTTCTTGATCGCTGCCTTGGTGGGACATCTTTTAGGTTTGGGGTGCACCCCCCTCGGAAGGTGTCACCTCTGGGACGGGTGTGAGATGAGATCCAGCTTAATGTCAGGGCTGCTTCACTTAATAACCAAGAAAGAAACCACTCAACTCCATTTTGCAGAATTAAGAGTACTTTTGCTGGTTATAAGTAAATAAAAGCTAAGCAAAGCTGGATCTGAGACAAAAGTGTGCACAAGCATAGATATCAAAGCATGACCCATTCCCCTCCCCTTGGTAACCCCAGCCCATAGTCCAATCCAATTTCTTCACAGGTGTCATGTGGGAGACATCTTCAAAAATCATCATCAGGTTGGTATGCCGGACAGTTGGTCTTGGCGGGAAACTCCTCTCCCTGCTACATGCACAGTATATGGTGAGAACAACTCCCTTTTTATAGTCCTCCTGTACAGAATATTTCCCACACCCAAATACCATGCCCCCCTCCCCGTTTCAATGGCAGTCAAAAAGCAAGCAGTAAAACAGAGGCTGACAAATAGTTAGCTAATGGGTTAGCTATTACACATGAATAACTGACCCTTGTATGCCTTAAACTACCCATTTTTCAATCATCTCTCTTGCTAATTCTATAATGCCTAAGCAGGAAATAAAATTGCAAGTTGAGAAGAGCATATCTGAAAGGAATGAAAAATGCTAAAAGTTCCCTAAAACTTGCTAAACAAAATCATGGTGCAAGTAATGTAAAAAAAGGCTATTTAAAACTATATTAGCTAACTCCAAGCATAAACAGGCTTTATTTTTATCCATCTTCTTTTTCACATAACCCATTTAGCATTTGCTTATTTGCTGCTCTAAAAGCTTCTCAATGTTTTTTCAGCACACATGGAATCCTAAAACCTTTAAGAAGATGGAAGAAGCAGACAGAATAAAATTATTAAACTTCACATAAATGTTTTATTTTCATATTGTTTGTGATCAGATGCAAAATCTGCAGGTAGCTGATAATTGATAAATACTGTAGCACAAGAGGATTTGAAAATCAGCTGGCAGTTCCAGGTGCTGAGCTTCTTCTTCCTTTTATAGTGCTGCTGTCTCCATGATTACCATCTACTGGTAACCATAGGAACAATGTCTGCAGTGATTTCTTAAAGTGGAAGCAGAAATACTGCCTAAATAAATTCTACCCAAGGAGGTTGTACATGCATGTATTCTAATTGCTAGATGCAGTATATCATACTTCATTTTATATTCATTCTCTGAACTGAAGGGAAAAAAAGAGAATGCATCTTTCCTTCCATTTGTGATTCGGATAGATTACAAAGCCTACAGATTCTAAAGTATTCATTTTTCTTGCAAACAGAAAGGATTATTAACAAACTAGTACTTTATAACCAACATGCCATTTCTGAAAATTAAGCTCTGTCCTATTCCTGCTGTTGTTTTGTATATGTATTTCTTATTATAATAGGGTTCCTAGAGAGAGGAGGAGGAGGAGGAGGAGGAGGAGGAAACTTTCTGTTGCCATCCAAAAATCTTCTGGATTTTTGCAAATCAGGTCTAACATTCCATACCGAAAAAAGAAAAAGTTGAATCAGAAAACTTTAAATCCAGAAAAGTAATCAAGCAGTGGATTCCCAGTATTTAAAAAGAAACAAGATGATTAAGCCAATATGAATTTATCAAAGATGTATCACACCCAGACAAACCTTAGTACTTTTAAAATAGAGATTAAATTAATAGACCAAGATAATGATATGGATATGGTATACTTAGATTTCAGTAAAGCATTGGATAAATTGCCCATAGTCTCTTTCTTGATAAAATGGAATATGGTGGACGGTCGCACTATTTGTTTGATTCGTAGCAATCTGAACAACCATACCAGATGCAATGGCCTTTAAATGAGCTTTATCCACATGGAAAGAGGCATCCAGTAAAATGCCTCAGTCTTTTGTATTACAGGTGTTGGAAGAAATGTCCATCTGGGTTCAGTTCCAAGTGGGGAGAAATACACTGGAAACATGGAGGCTGATTGGAAAGATGGTTTATTGATGGACAGGACCACATGGGTTTTAGGTCCTGGGCAGCCGAACAGATGGAATTGAGAGGGAGCGGTATTTATACCCTCTCTTGGGGCTTGCCCTTGATCTTCCTGTTCCTGTGCGAGAAATGTATTCTATTGCTTGTCAGACTCCCAGAGGCTATGCAGAGGTCATAGCTAACTTTTTAAGTTGTCTGAACTAAGTTTGGTTGAACCTTTCTGGGTGATGTAATGTCTCCAGGTGATTTCACAATGCAGTAAGCCCTGCTGCTAGATGGCTAGAGGGCTAATCCTATTACCATATTTTTCTGAGTATAAGACACACCCTTTTCCCTCAAAAGAGAGGCTGAAAATCTGGGTGCATCTGAATACAGCATTTTTTGCCTCCCAAAATCCCACCCCCTTCACCAAAATGGCCATGCAGAGCCTGTAGGAGGCTTTCAGAGTGCTCCTGGTGGCTGGGGAGGGCAGAAGTGAGTGAAAAATGGGCCATGGGGAGGGGGGGAGGCACCACCCAGAAGCACTCTACAAGCCTCCTAAAGGCTATTCATGCCTTTTTAAAAAAAACCAGGCCTGTTTTCACAAAAAATGGGCTATTTTTGGGAGGTCTGTAGAGTGCAAACCCTTTTTTTAAATTTGCCTCTTCAAAACCCTGGTGCATCTTATACTCCGGTGCATCTTATACTCTCAAAAATACGGTATGTCCTGAGGGTCATCTCTTAATCCCATTACCCTGGAGCTGAGGTTCTAATTGTCTTGTACATAGGCTCGCTCAATCTTAATGTGCACCAAATATCTTCTGGGGGCAGAGAGCTGCAGGGAGTTGCTCTTTGTCTTTAAAAACATGTTTCTCCTTTTCTCATCTAGGAAAATATAATATTCTGCCTTTTTAATATTTCCTAGAATATTTCATTCTTCTAGGAGAGGGGTGAGTGCTAAATGTTTTACACAGTCATGAGGCACATTGCTGACTTTTCCACTCCCAATCTTTAATTAACAGAAATAGTCATGACAAGTCCTAGGATCACCAAAATAAAATAGCAATGATGCATGAAAATGTATACTTCATCACTTTATTAAATCCTTTTACCAAATAAATTTGCCCATGTGTAGTATCACCCTATTGCTTGATTTTTTTTTCCCCTAACACTATGTAAGACAATAAGATGTGCTGTTCACAATGTTTGAATTCTCTACTTGGGGCCACATTACAAGGATAGGAAAGGCTATAAAGATTGTATATTGAATAATGCCTGTACGTGGCTATGTTTTTGAAATCTTAACTAAAGGAAAATTGTGGTATGGTGATAGTAAAACATATAAATTTTTAACATGTACAATTTAGACTGAATGGAATATACGTGATTGTGGACAGAACACACAAAATGTACTTGTGACCAATGGATACGCTTTCTACAAGATGTAATGACAGATGATGTTTTTTTTTGTTTGTGTGTGTGTTTTTGTTTGTAATAAACCTAATAAAAAAAGATTGAATATTCAATTTGGGAGAGTGGCTGTAGTTGAAACTTAAATCAGCCTGTGAGCTTTCATGGCTAAAACCAAACCTTGGTGAACTTGAGCCAGATGTCCCTAGTTGTAATCCAACACCTTAAGCCCTAAGCTATATTCTTGATCAGGAAAATAAATGTTGCAAGAAGTTGGAAATAAAATGTAGGTATCTTATAAATACAAGCTATAGCCCAATTCAGTCTGAAATAGTTTTATAAAGACATAAACATTTCATAGAAGTGGAAACAAACAAATAAGCAGTGATGGTATCCAAGACCTTCACAAATATATCTTCACTTCAAAATGCTTTGAACTGAAACCTTTGACAGTTGAAATCACAAATGTGTATTTGCATTTGTGCTTTCAGCATGAAACCCAACTCGCAGAAAGGTTAACATATGCTAGGAAACAGCTGTTCTTCTTTGGTGAAATTGGTTATATAAATATCCAGCAATCATAAAAGGATGATGTCTCAACAGGACTGAAAAAAATGAGGACAACTGTATAGAAAATGAACAAAAATAAACATAGATTTAGAGATCTTTGGAACACTCAATATAAAGATATGCTTGCTTGGTAACTCTTTTACATTCAGACAAAACTAAATGCTTTAATATCTTTAAACGATTTTTTAAAATTTGAATTAACTATACTTAAACCATAAGTAAGGTCAGTTGGAATTTTCAGATGATTTCTTCAGAAACCCCTCAATATAAGGAAATTTTCTTTGTATATTAAGATTAAAGCTGTTTTCTTCCCTCATGTTCACTTACCACAAAAATATTCATACAAACATATGGACCAGACTTTCTCAAAGCAAAAACACTAAATAATAATGCATTATAACATGAATATTTTATTATTGAATGTAGTTGGAATAATCTTAAAATGCATTTTAAGGTGCTGAGCAATCATTCTGTCTTCTTCCTATCTCTCCGGCTTAACACAGTAAACAGAGGTCAACAGCAAATGTGCCTCTTTGTTCCATTTGAAGCCCTTGTTTATAGGTGTGCGGCATTCTGATCCTCTGAGTTATAAATTCATCTGGATATAAATGTTGACACAGTAAATGTTACCATTGTCCTCTCTGACATTAGTGGATGCAGAACTCTATTTATTTGTATAGTAAAGCCCCCAACCTTCTTTCTCTTTCCACCAGTGGTTGATACATGTACAATTTGCTCCCAAGAACCTGTCCAGACATCACATATAAACATCCCAGGTACTATCACATATAAACATCCCAGGTACTGTGATGTTCCTATGTAGAATTTAACTTTCAGTTGTCCTAGAATGTATTAAATTTTAAAATACTGTTAATACAGATTCTGAAACCTGTTCACATTTATATTTATGTCAAAAATCTACTTGCAGAACAGCAAATAGATGCATCATTTCATTTTAATTTAATCCTTTGGCAGATCATGAAACTCTTTTCAGATAAATGGATCTATCATGTTAAATAGACTTCATTTTGAAGAAAAATGTCCCTTAAAATTGAAACTACAAAAACTGTGACCTACAATTTCACGCTGCAAAAAAGAATGGCAACTCAAGGGAGGCTTTTTTGCTTTTCAGTTGCTTCCAATGTTGTGCCATTCTTATTCATACTGCCCAAGCCTGGTAGGATTGCTATTACCTTATTCATGCCATTAAACAACATAGTTAATTGTTACTGCATGACAAAGTAGTGCAAGATCAGGAGACATGGAGAGACGTGGCCCATAGAATTGCCAAGAGTCAGACACGACTGAATGAATAACATCCATCTTTTCACCTCAGCATTAACAGCTGAATTCTATTTCTACTTGAAGCAAATCCCATTAAGTGTAATGTGGCTTCCATTCAATAGCCAGGTATTCTTATTTTCCCAACTGCTGTTTCTTGTTCTTCCTATGGCAAGTTTTAGATTGTACTTTCCTTGCGACAGAGACTGTAATATAGTACATCTTTATGTAAGAAGGAATTACTAAGATGAAGTCACAAATGAAGAGAATCATGGAATGTGTATTTTTATACATTCCATTCTCCTGCAGGAGAATTCATAAGCCACCAAAATAGTCATTGTAGTCAAATACTAGGGGAATCAATAAAGTGAGCATTTTTTGCCCAAAATGTGTATCACTCTATGCCTGTTTGTTGAACATTTGTCATGTAAAAGGTTATTCTTTCCATTTATATGCTTTAATACTTTTTTATGTATAAATACAGAATAAACAGAAAAAAATGCATCAACTACAAATAAAAACAAACAAAAAATGATAATAAAAATGTGGGTAGAACAAATAACAGGTATACTTTTAACATTAACAATCAAAATAAATACCCACCCTGACTAAATGCAGAAAAATATATCTCAGATATCTCAGTCTCCCCTCCCCCTTGCATAACAGATCTACAATTAGTGTTTATTTTGCCATCTATATTACTAAAAATACTGTTACATAAAAGTCATCAATGTGGAAATCTGTTATCCCTCTACGGTGTTGACTCACCATCTATTCACTTAAAAGTTAAGAGGTAACCCCCAAAACAAAACTAGTCTTCAGTTGTTTAATCCATTGTCTCTAATCAATGTGGTTAAGTTTGTCATCTTTGCCAATTCGGTCAGTTTTAAAAGCCATTCTTCAATACTTGATGTCCCTCTTTCTTTCCAATATATGTAGCATAAACAATTCTTGCAGCAGTCACCATGAAAAAAAATAAGATCCCAAACTGTTTGTATATCTATTTATCCACAAAATCTAGAAGAAAGGCTCCAGGTTTGATTAGTATTGGTATTACATGGTTTTTAACTCTTCATTGCCCATTTCAATTTAGTTTGCATTCCAAATAATTTGGTTATTCCTTTACTCTCTCACAAAAGTATTATCTATGTTTTATTTTGGAATTTTGTTTAATTTCTGCACATATCCTCCTCTTGTTCTCCAAAAAGAGATTTATGGTATTTATTAGTGCTTAAAACACAAAAAATGGTAGATTACAATCTATCAAGAATATCTACTATGTGTGAAAATTTTGCTTATACAATTGTGTAGTCTCCAAACTGACTAGAGTTGAATTGGGATAATTTCTGGATCATTGAATCATGGTTCAAGTTTAACTTTGGTGGTGGGGTTCATCCCTAATTTTTCAATAAAATGAAAGGTACCAATAAGGTAGTTATGGTATAAATAGAATACTGGCAACCAAGAATATAAATATTAACTCCAAATGCAAACTTCCAACCCCAAACTGCTAACCAAAAAAGAAAAGGAAGTAGTCACATAAAAGCCAAAGGAAATCTCACATGGAACAAAAAAGACCTTCTGGAGCCTGAGGTTTGTCTACTATACTAAATGACAAGGGTATATGTAATTATATAGCAGGTTGTAACAGGGCTTCATGTATTCTGAGAACTGTACGTTAAAAACAACTTCAAGTTGTTTAGAGAAATTGTAAAAACATAAGTGTGTCCCACTTCTTGTCTGAAATTAGAAAAATAAAACCACCACCCCAACACTGAGAATATTAATCAACTCTTTACTTCCTGTAAATGTATGTTGAAAGTGGGAAAACTTAGTGGAGTGTTGACCAATGTTGACAGCTTTTCATCATGATTCAAAAACTCATTAAGTAGTACATGAAGGTACAAAGAGATAAGGATAAAATTTTCTACATTCAGTGTAATCTGTTGCCATATATCATATATTTTCTGTCTTTCCATCTATTTCTTTCCATGCATTTCTTTGCTGCAGAACCATCACACAATCTTAGAAAGTGGTTACAAAATTAATCACTGTCACATGCGAAAGATCTAGCTAAAAATCATTAAAGGGACACTCTTTAACTAATTTTACATTTCTGATCATTGATTTTGGTACTGGTGGCACATCAGCGTAATCTCCTTTACTTTAATTTGCATCTAAATGCAAATAATTAACTAACATATTTGTACAAACAAATCAAATTAAAATAAACAGAACTACCCTATATTCTTAACTACAGTTTAATAATATGGATTTGGGGCTGAATATGAACCATATGTTTATGGTTAAAGAGCTTGTTTTTTAAATTGTTTTATATGTTATTAATTGCCCACAGCTGCTAAGGCAGATATATTTTCTGTTTACAAACAAGGGAGGCATTGAGGAGCAAGGAAATTTCATAAAAACTGAACTATGGACATACTCTTGAATCTTTGGGAAATAGAAACAGTATGGTTAAGTATATAGGCTTCTTTATTTAAGGCATTTACTGATCACTTTTCATGAAATGCATCGAACATTAATATTTTAAATATTAACATATCTTTTATACAATTTAAAATTTTAAAAGCATAGTAAGTAATAAGAATAATCTTGACATTTGACTTCCATAATTGTGTCCATGGAATTCCCATAAAGGGCAATTTTAGTTTTATTACTTACTGGACAAGAATTCTATGGCACTACTTAGAGAAGTGTCACATTATAAGAGATCACACACAAATATTAATGAAACTATGTGTAACATGTGGCTGTGTTTAATAAATAGATGTATTGAGATACATTATATAATATGATTTAGATGCCTTCTGTAGACCTTTCTATACAAATATAGACATGTTACCATCTCCTTATAACAACACTATATGCAGAATCATAGCTCAGTAAGAACGATTCAGTGTCACCAAGAAAAAAGTTGTTCAAAATAGACAGTACTTGTTCAGCTAATATGTTTTAGGCCCCAAAACCAAGAAAAACATATGCTAATTCTTCCAAGAATATTGTTAATTGACTTATTTCCCTCTTCCTCTCACACAAACTATTTGGCCTCTTATTACTCCAGAATATACCTCCCTTCCTCCTGGGAAGGGGACAACAACACTCCATCACAATATGTTACATATATTTTATAAAGGTCAATGGACTATATAGCATCTGAAATGTGATTTTTTTTTTTGAAAGCAGGAAGCATTGATTTCAAACATCCTAGGATTAGCAATGGGCACACTTATTGCAATATTTAAATTTTACCAAGAAGCAATCGTGGCATATATATTCCAGTACTGCTACTTAATAATCATACATTCAGCCATTGGCATAATTGTACTCTGAAAAAAAAGTTATCTTATATGAATATGGAACCATGTTGCCTTCTTTTATAGGATACTAATTGGAATCAATATTGAATAAGCTAGTGTGTTTAAATTAGATTCACAGTAGTGCAGCTTTGAACGTTAAAATCAGTGTTATTATCAGGGATCAGAAATGCTACCTTAGGCAATATATATATAAATGAAATTCAGTACACAACCAATAAAATGCAGAATCACAGATCTTTCTAAAACACTTTCCCTCTCCCCTCCTTCTCTTTCCCTCTTGCCTCTGCTCAGATTTGTTTGGGGAAGAGGTGGTCTTGACTTCTGCCAAACCTACTGTCAAAATAACAGATTGGTTTTCATAGAGATTGTCCATCACATTTAACCCAGCAGGGTGTTGTAGTTTCCAAGGCAGAAGCCAACTGGAACCAAAACTCAGCACAGAAAAAGAGCATGAAATTAAAGGTTTCAGGGCAGCAGTCTAACAGTCATCAATTTCCACAACCCTCTTATCACAGCAGGCTGTGAAGAATTTAGGCCGCAAAAGACATCTTGTTGGCAGGAAAAATGAATCTTAGCAAGACTGCCAAGTTCATGTCAGGTTTGTAAGATGTTCAGTTATAAACAATATATTAGGTTGCAATTGATATGCTAACAACATTTTTGTGACCAGAGCTGACAGTTCTGACTCTCTGGCTTTTTCTTTACATTTTGAAGCTTTCCTATCAGATGATTTTGCATAAGCTTTGTTCTAAAATTAAAAATTGAAGCATTCTACTATCTAAATCAAGCATATACTTTACTTAGAAAAAGGCAATCCTTTTTGTTCTTTCAACTTGTAATGAACACATTTTGGCACATGCTTTGTTACAAATAGTTGCCATAACCTTACATTGCTTTTAAACCTTGGGCTTCTTGTATGTATATAGAAAAGCACTAGAGTAAAAGATGGAAAAATAAATTGAATAGATCAATGGATAATAGAGCATTAAACATCAACATAATCACAAGATATATAGTCAAAGCTATGGCTTTCCTAGTAGTAAGATATGGTTATTGGACATAAGGAAGGCTGAGCACCAAAGAATTGATGCTTTCAAATTGTAGTGCTGGATAAGACTCTTGAGATTCCCTTGGACTGCAGGAAGATCAAAACAGTCGATCCTAAAGGAAATTAACCCTGATTGTTCTTTGGAGTGGCATATACTGAGACTGAAGCTCAAATACTAGCCATTTAATGAGAAGAGAGCACTTGTTGGAGAAGACCTTGAAGTTGGGAAAGACCGAAGGCAAAAAGAGAAGGGGATGGCAGAGGATGAAATGGTTAGATAGTATCACTGACACAATGAACATAAATTTGGGCAAACTCCAGGAGACAGTGGAGTGCAGGTGTGTCTGGCATGCTATAGTCCATTGAGTCATGAAAAGTCATATATGACTTAGTGATTGAACAACAACAAACCACAAGATCATAGCCTATCAAGATATTTTTCAAAATATTCTTGAAATCAAGGCATTCTTCAATGGTAATAAGAAAAGTCTTTTTGTTTGTTTCTTAATACAAACTCTATATAAATGGAAAGGCATTTATCTTCAAAAATAACAATCTGCCATGAAAATATATGGAAACTATGAAAATAAATATATGAGGAGGACATTCTCAAGAGGAACACAGGTATGTTAGAAGAAACATGAAGAGGTATTTTATGGAACTTTCTTTAAAAGAATAAATTTAAAAGTAAGAGTAAAAGTAAGAGTAGAGTAGGGAAGAGATGATTGTTTTATTTCTCTAGGTACTCTACATCTAATTTCTGAACTGCTGCAACAATTGATTCAAACAGTAGGTATTCTGCTTGGGAAGGTGTTGAAAGTAAGCATTACTTGATATTGCATTAGACACAGCCAACCCTTATGCCCTGAACAGTTCCAAAAGGGAATTGGGACTACTCAATAACCAAGAGAGATAGGCTTCTTGATTTGGAAAGCATCGTTTTCTTAGAATAAATCAAGACTACTCACACAGCCTTGGCAGCTCAGTGCTTCATTGTAGTTATTTGATTTTCTATCATATAAAACAGAAAAACATCAACCATACCAACATGTGAGTTAAAAAAAATATATCCATGAATACCAAGGTCCTTCATTCCAAATACATTATATTCACTTTTTAACTCCACAAACCTGGGCTAGCTTAGAAGCTGGCTAACTGTTCTATTTGTGTTCAACTAGCCATAGCCTTAAGGGGATTTTTCTGATAGATGGAGGTTAGTGGAGCATAGAATCTCCATCTATATATGTATCTCTGTGCATGCATGTGTGTACTTCCCCTTCTGCTTTTCCCAGTTAGCTAGAAGGAATAGAAATGGCTAGAGCTGATGATTCATTCTGGACATTTCTCTAGGCCAAAAACAACATTAACATCAAAACTGAAGATTTCTCATTATTTATATTTTAGTATTATTTTATCTCATTTAAAGTACAATATACTCAGAATGCTCTGAGAAAAAGGAATACTCTCTTTCAAAGAGAAGAATCTTGGACCTCCCCTAACATTCTCTTTAATACAACAAACAAAATAAAAAAACAATGTTGATTAGACAGGACAAAAGTATTCTTTCCTTTGCATAGGAAATCAGCTACATGCAGTTTAACATGCTACAAATTTGCTTCCCACATATGTTCATTTAAATGAACTTCATGGAATCTGTTGGCATAAAATTTAGGATGCTAATCAGGGAAAAAAGTCATAAGATTAGTGAGCATCCTCAAAGAGACATACCAGATGTCAATCAATATTAAACAGTTCTCTCTCTTATCAGTAGACATCTCTATCCAGATCTGGAGACCAAAGATAATTTATCTTGCAGTTTGGCAGTGTTACACACAATCAATCAATCCATCTGTAGTGAAGTAAAAAGTTTTGTACATTCCAGTCTGCAATGTTTTGATAAACCATTAACATCATTTAAAAAAATTAAAATATAAGAAAACTAAACTTATTTCTCAAGTGCAACAATACTATAAAGTCCATGTTTTGACACTACAAAGTCCATGTTGTGTTGCCTTCACTCTAAAAATCCAAATGCCAAAATAAACTCAAATGAACCATGAAAACAATACAATGAACCTTGGGAGGCAAGGATTTATTGTAACAATGTAACTAAAATGTAACTCCTGGACCTAGTCTGCACTTCCTCAACAAAGGTGCACTTCATAGTTTGAGGAATCCTGATTCAAAGAATACATTAAAGAAAAGCCACTCAAAGTGCTATTTGATAGCAATATCTCATCCCTTTTTTTGAATTTTTTTTCATTATTTTTTTTTTGGCTGAGACATGGGCAAAGTACAACAAAAGAGAATAAAAAAGATGACACATGATTGATTCATAGCCAAATCTAAGAATCTTCCTGCCCTTCTCCAAGCATACAATCTTCCTCACTTTCAATACTATTTCTCTTTTACTTCGACCATCAAAGAACTGACTTCCTGAAATGGATCATTCTATTATCTCTCCTTTTCAGTAATGCATGTTTTAGGAACTCTTATCATTCTTTTTCAGGGGAACAATGTTTTATATGCAGTTCCTGCAAACATTGAGATGTCCTTGTTTAGAGAAAGACTCAATTCTTATATGGAGTCACTATATCATTATCACTGAATTTAAATTAATTTATATAATTATGAAATATAAGGAACCCGTGGTATATAGCTACATAATAATGCCAAAAACTAAACCATTTTAAACCTTCTTTGATCCAGAACTCTGTGTAATCAGTAAATTGATGAGAGGCTGATGAGCTTGCCCCTTTCATATTTAAGGGGAGAGAAATATTTCAAATATGCAAATATCATTTCTATTCTGTATAATGAATTCCCCACTTTCACAGTAAAATTAGGGAACTCTTCTGTATAATAAAACTCTTCCGTATAATGAGCTTTCCACTTTCACCATAAAATTAGAAAACTCTTGTGTGGACATATTATTCTTGATGAGAGTCCTGCCGATTAGGATTAACCAGTTCTATACCATTTCTAGTCTTCCAGTGGCTTTTTCAAGATGGGACATAAACCCATGGCTATATTACGGGGTTTCATAACACTATTATTTATGTATTCAATTTATATGACCACCCATTTTACATACATTACTCTGGGCAACACACAAATATATAACCCTCCACATACCAAGGAAATGGGCTCTGTCACACACCCTGGTTCAAGAATAGAAACAGGCCTTTAAGGCCTTATGAAAGGCAAGCAGGGTCAACTAATCTCAGGAGAGATGATATTCCAGTGAGAAGGTGCCCTGCCAGCCAACAGACCTTAGACAGTGATGCCAGCCATTTGGTAAGGAGACCAAAATTATGAACAATAAAATGCTACTTTTATTATAGGATTATAGTAAGAGAATCTTGCCAAGACTTAATATACTTCCCTTCTCCTTCTTTTTTTTCTTCAAGAGAAAGGGAGAGTCAAGGCTGAAACACTTTCTCCAATTATATTTCTGCCTCAAACTCACATATTTTAAATCTGATTGTTGTCTTAGTTGTAGCTCTTCCTGTTTCTCAAGGTTATTCCTACTGCCCATTACAGATGGTACCCACAATAAGCGTCTAGAAATAAGTGACTATAAGCACCTTGAATTGTGCCCAGTAGCAAACTGGTAACCAGTGAATGTCATGGAGCAGCAGTGTACAGAATAACATTAAGTCATTAAGTCCCCTTACCACCACATTCTGTACCAGTTGAAGCTTCTTTTTTTATATAATTTTTTTTATTAGTTTTATTACAGAAAAAAACACAAAAAGAAAAGGATCATCTTTCATTACATCTTGTAGAAAGCGTATCCATTGGTCACAAGTACATTTCGTGTGTTCTGTCCACAATCACATATATTCCATTCAGTTTAAATTGTATATGTTAAAAAATGATATATTTTACTATCACCATACCACAATTTTCATTTAGTTGAGATTTCAAAGAGACAGCCACCTACAGGCATTTTCCCCCCTTCCTCCAGTTCCAGTCAATCTGCCATGTGTTTATATCTTTATAACATATTCTAAGAAAAAAAAGTCAATTAGTAGGACATCTAACATTTCCTCTCTCTAACATATCTTTATTATTGTTATAGTTAACTAGGGGTTATTTACATTTTTCTCTCCTCTTCTCTCCACAGACGCAAAAAGCAACAATCTCTAAACAACCATCTATTAATATGTGTTAACAAAATGACCATTTAAAATCTAAGACAATCTAAAGAGAAAAAGAAAAATGTTGACATTTCTAGTTGATAATCACCAAAGTACATGTTAACCTTCCCTTTTGTTTTTATAGTTAAAAGACAGGGGGAAAAAACAATTGTTTGCCATTTCTAATCCAAATTAAAATTTCTAGTTGATAATCTCCAAGGTATGCATTAACATTCCCTTTTATTATTGTAATTAGAAAAAGACAGCGAAGAAAAAAAAGAAAACAATTGTTTGCTATTTACATCACATTACCTCTTATTCTAATCCAAATTATTTATAGCTTCATAACAAGGTCTAAAACACAAATTTATAGGCTTTATCATTTCACCAAATCTCAGTTGCAATTTGCGGTCTGGTTATTTATCCTAATTAAGGTTATCCTTTCATTGTTAATATCATGAGGTGTGTGTGTGTGTGTGTGTGTGTGTGTGTTAGCGAATAAACATTCAATGATAATCTATAAGAGTCTACAAAATACTAAAATCCCTACTTATTAACCATCAAAAATTAGCTAATTTTTATCATCAATTGGCATTATCAGCCAGTGACTTTCCAGTAGCAAAATAATCCTTTCTCTCTCGCCAGCAGTTGTGTCATTTCTCTTATTAGAATCTTTTCAGAGTTTAACATTTCTCTCCGCACTCTGTAGCTTAAAGGATCTCTCATGTAGTTTCGTTGCTCTTTAATTGTTAGTAACGTAGGCTTAGCTTTGGTTATCAAACTTGTTTCTGGATATATTTGTCTTCTTAATTCCATCTTTTTCACTCTTTTTTCCCTCCTGCATCTTGAAGTTGAAAGAAAGGCTCCAAGTTGTCAAAAACACTTTTCCAGCTTCCCTTCTTTTCACTTTTGTTTGTATTTGGTCCATTGATGGATTCATCTGACATCTTATCTTTATTTTCTGTGTTTCCATTCTCTTCTTTGGTCTCTGGGGCTCCAATCCCCTCCTCTTTAACTGTAGCACCCCATAAACTGTCCCATTTCTTGTCAAATCTCTTAAGTCCAATATTCTGCAATATTTTGAAGTCCAGACAGCATGTTTTGGATTATTAGATTTTCTTCCTCTGAATATTGATCCATTTTTCAAAATGCAAAGAAATATAAAGGAAAAAAAATAGGAAAAGGAATCTGCCACTCTAGCCTGTCAAAATTTTAGAAAATGTGGCTGTATTTATTTTAGATCTTAAACACCAGTTCTTTCAAAGTTTTTAAAATAGGAGGGTTTTAATTCTTGCTTGTCTTTTCCTTCTCTTGCCAAAATATTTACCAGAAGCACTAACAAAACAGGTTTCATGCTTTAAGTCTTATCAGGTTTTATAAGCGAATTCCAAACCCTTCCATTTCAAGGTCAATGAAACCAAGTGAAGCAGAGCAAAGGATACATTGTATCCAAAACAGAAACAAAGTTCAGACTTTGGCTTCCAGGTGGCAGATTCAATAATTAGTCAATTGTTATTTTTTTGCTTTCCCTTAAATATCTTTCATATAGTTTTAACCAATAGAAAGAAAAAATTTGTTGAAGTAAGAGAAGTTTAATTTAGCCAACAAAAAAAATTAGGGTAGTAAAAAGGAAAAAATAGGAAAAAAAGATCAGTCCGTAGACTACAAGCAGGGAGACAGCAAATGTTGCAATTAATTCAATCCACAAAACATTACTAACTAGAGCAGGAAATCTTCTAATAGCAGTCCAATAAGTGTCAAATTCGCCGCTTTATTCTTACTTTGAGGACTAGTTTTTATTATTATTTTTAAGAAAAAAAGTTTCTTAACACAGATCTTCTGAAAGTAGAAAAAAGAAAAAAAAACCCTCACCAGATGGAACACTTTTGCTTCGTCTCTTCCTTCAGGAGCCGTCTCTGACTATGCCAGCCTGGGGGCTGCCTCTTTGTCCTCAGTTGGAAGCACTACCCTTGGGTCAAACAGGGATTTTCCGATGACCCTGAGACCAGCAAAGCTTTGGCTTCCCTGTCACCGTCTCTTCGGGATGGTTTAGGTCCTACCGGACCGTCCAAACACAAAAATTTCATCGACGGACCCAGACTGTTGGGTCTGTGCGATGTGTCGTCATGATGTTGGCTCCTCCCTCTCCCACCAGTTGAAGCTTCTGAATGCTTTTCAAGGGCAACTTGAGTAGGTGTAGTGCCGTTGGATGGTTATCCACAGTTGAAATAAGACATATTAGCATATGGCATTACATAATTCTACAATGCTTTTTGTTGTTGTTAGTTGCAAAGTCGGGTCTGACCCATCATGACCCCATGGACAACATTCCTCCAGGCCTTCCTGTCCTCTACCATCCCCCAGAGTCCATTTAAGCTCACACTGACTGCTTCAGTGACTCCTTCCAGCCACCTTATTCTGTCGTTCCCTTCTTCTTTTGCCCTCAACCTTTCCCAGCATTAGGCTCTTCTCCAGTGAGTCCATTAAGTGGCCAAATTATTTGAGTTTCATCTTCAGGCCTTCTAAAGAGCAATTAGGGTGGATCTCCTCTAGGACCGACTAGTTAGATCACCTTGCAGTCCAAGGGACTTGCAGGAATCTTCTCCAGCACCATAGTTCAAAGGCCTCAATTCTTTGGTGCTTAGCCTTTCTTATGGTCCAACTTTCATAGCCATACATTGCAACTGGCAAAACCATAGCTTTGATTCTATGCACTTTTGTTGACAGGGTGATGTCTCTGCTTTTTAGTATGCAGTCTAGATTTGCCATAGCTTTCCTCCACAGTAGCAAATGTCTTTTAATTTCTTGGCTGCAGTCCCCATCTGTGGTGATCTTGGAGCCCAGGAAAACAAAATCTGTCACTACCTCCATTTCTTCCCCACCTATTTGTCAGGAATTGGGAGGGCCAGATGCCATGATCTTAGTTTTCTTAATGTTGAGTTTCAAGCCAACTTTTGCACTCTCCTTCTTCACCCGCATCAAGAGGCTCTTTAGTGCCTCTTCCCTTTCTGCCATTAGAGTGGTATCATCTGCATATCTGAGGTTGTTGATATTTCTCCCAGCAATTTTAATTTCAACTTTTGATTCATCTAGCCCCACCTTTCTCATAATGTGCTCTGCATATAAGTTAAATAAGCAGGGCGACAGTATACAGCCTTGTCAGATTCCTTTCCCAATTTTGGGGGTGCCATCTGTGGAATTTCTGGGATTTTTGATTGATGGCCAGGGTATCCACCCCACATCGGCCAAAGTTGTTGTCATTTATAAGGCGCCTACCCCTACTTCTAAAGGTGAACAGCAGGCCTTTTTAGGACTGCTGAACTTCTACGTGATTTTTTTTTAAACCACATAAGGCATCAGTAGCAGAGCCTCTTCACAGGCTCCTGGACAATTCAGCTACCTTGCAGTGGGGAGCCCATGAGGCTCAAGCCTTCACAAGTGTCAAGCATCTACTGACATTATTGGCAGTCCTCATACAGTATCACGAGAAACTGCCATTGATCCTCACCTGTGATGCTTCCCCATATGGTATAGGTGCTGTCCTAGCTCACTTGTTGCCCTCCGGCCAGGAAGCCTCTATCGCTTATTTCTCACACACCTTATCAATGACTGAAAGAAATTACAGTCAGGTTGATAAGGAGGTGCTGGCAGCCATAGCAGGTGTCAAGAGATTCCATGACTACCTGTATGGCCGCCACTTCCTCCTGGTCGCTGATCATAAACCCCTTCTGGGGATCCTGGCCGGAGATCGTCAGACGCTGCCTTTACTATTTCCCTGGATGCTTAGGTAGTCTGAATTTTTGGCAGCTTATTCGTACCACCTAGAGCATCGGCCAGGGAAACATGTGGAGCATGCGGATGCATTGAGCTGCTTCCCGCTGCCTCTACATGTCCAAATTCCTGTGTTATGGTGGTGGAGGACCTTGACTTACCACTCACTGCTATGGACATTGTGGTGCGTATGCGCCAAGACAAGGTCCTTTACTGAGTTTTGGATTGGGTGCACAGGGGGTGGCCTGCTGTGTCCCTAACTGAAGAGTTTGTGCCATATTGTAGGTGGTGCCTACAGTTATCAGCACTTTAATGGTATTTACTATGGGGCAGCTGAGTCATTATCCCTACAGCACTCCATTCCCAGGTACTACAGCGGCTGCACGAGGGCCATCTAGGCATCATCCACATGAAGGTCCTTGGCTGCAGCTTTGTGTGGTGGCCTGGGATGGATGAAGCCATCAAAGAGTGGATGGGACAGAGGGAGGCATATCAAGCCTCACAACCTGCCCTGCCCATAGCAGTGCCCAGGGAATGGGAGAAGCCATCAAGCCCACGATCGAGGTTACATCTTGATTTTTCTGGCCTTATCTAGGGGACTCATATTATGGTAGTGGTGGATGCCTTTTCTAAATGGGTTGAAATCATGCCCATGGTGTCCAACACCGTAGAAGCCTCCTTTAGGCAATTATTTGCATGCCATGGGTTGCCAGATGTGGTGGTCTCTGACAATGGTCTGCAGTGGACTGCAGCCATTTTTCAGGCATTCCTCACCACTCTTGGCATCCGGCAGGCCCTGACAGCCCCCTTTCTTCCAGCCAGCAATGGCCAAGTGGAATGGGCAGTCTGCTCAGCAAAAAAGGCCTTGGAAAAGATGAACTCAGGAAACTTGCAAGACAAAATAACAAGATATTTGCTATTCCAGCATTCAACCCCCTGCCCATTAACTAACAGGAGCCCTGCCAAGCTCCTGATGGGCAGGAATCTCGAACCACTCTGGACAGGCTCCACCCACACTATGCTATCTTTCCTAACCCCGCCAGGGACTTACCATACTAGAGTTTTCTCAAAGGGTGATGGGGGTTTTGCCCAAAACTTTGCAGGGCCTCCCAAGTGGGTACTGGGAAAAATAACTGAAATAACCCTGTTCTTACAGGGAACTACCGAATGACAATCAGGAGTGGCAGCAACACATTGATCATCTGTGTCACCGTGAGGCACCAATTGATCTGACCACCAACGAATTCCAGCCTGACAATGAAAGGCCTCACATAACACAACACATAACCCCCAACCGTTACCACCCATCCAACTCTCGCTGGCTGACCCACCTGTGGAACCAGGGCCACCATCCAGGGCGGAGTCTCTGAGGTGCTCTGATGGATGTCATCCTCCAGTAGCCAAGGAGGGTACAGAGTCCCCTCCTCCTCCTCCATCGGCACCAGTCCAGGAACTGTGACGCTCAGAGAGGAACAGATGCCAACGTGCCTACCTCTCTGACTACACCTGTGCGATCTTGGGGAAAAGACGTGTTGCGTCTGTGCCATGGCAACTGCGAGGTGTCAATTAGGACTGGAGGTGCCCACCCATTGGCTAAGGCATGCAGGCGTATCCAGCAGGAGAAAAGCAAGGTTCTAATTGGTTGCCGGATTGACAGCTACCATATAAATAGCTGTCAAACCAGGGATGTTCTATTCTGTTGTTCTGAAGTTGTTACTGATTAAACAGACTTGTTGATTGCAGAGATTGCCTCAGTCATTATTCGCCACCAGAGAGTATTTAATAGTGACTGAAAAATCCCAAATCTTTAAGCTGCTGCACCACTGTGCCCCCTGTGGTAAATAGTGGCTCTAATTCATGTTAGATTAGGTTCACTCCTTGTCATCTGCCAGTGGAACTCTATGTGTCCCTCTTTTCCTGCTTCATCCCCTTTAGCTCCTCTGTAAACCAGGGAAAATCTGGGATCCCTGACAGAGGAGAAGTCATTTGGGCACAATCCACAGCCTCAGCTACGCTCTTATTCCATGTGTCTATTATGATATTAGTAGTTTTAAAATAGGTCATATTTTTTACTAATGATTTTAAATATTTTTACTAAAGATAATATTTAGTAATAATAGCTGGGCATTCTCATTCTCAACTGCATGCTGGGTTGACCTTTCACTACACACCCACTGTTTCTTTCCAAATGTGTCTGTGCTAGCATAAAAAATAAGCAAAAATAAATTGTTAAATTTGTTTCTTCCCACTCTGTAATTTTACTGCCTTATTCTTGTTTGATTCTGTTTCTCAGTCAGATGGCTTTAAAAAAATAGCAAAGGTAAAGGCACTTAAATCCCACAAACTGTATACATTTTGGTAGGATTTTTTCTCTAATATAAAATATTTTATATTTGTTCTCAACATGATGCATTTTAATGCATTATTTGAATTGTGAAAAAATGGATGTTGACGTATACAGGCAGTCCTCAACTTACAATAGCAATTGGGACCAGAATTACCATTACTTAAGTGATGTAGTCATAAAACACAATATCACATGCCCACATTGCTTAGCAATTGTAATTCTGGCAGTCCTAGTTGCTATTATTAAGGCATGAGAAGAGGCAAGGTATATGATAATGCATGTGAAGATGATGTGACTTGTTAAGTGAGGTCCACGACTTCCAAGTTCCTGCTGGCTTCCCCATTGACTTTGTTTGTTGGAAGCCAGCAGGAAACATCGGAAATCACATGAGTGCAGGTCCCTTTGACATCATCATTGCAAGCTGGTTGCCAAGTGTCCAAATTATAGTCTTGTGACTGCAGAGACATTGCGACAGCCAAAACTATAAAAATCATTCATAGGTATAATACGTTCAATTTGAAGATTACCTGTAACTGAGTATCATTTTCTGTATAACTTTAGAATGTTTCTAAACAAATGGACTGATTTCCTATTTTTAGACAGTCAAGAGTCTACTAGAAAGTTTTGCTTACTTTGAACCATATCTCCCATATGAATGTTCCTTGTGGATCCATTTTCATTTTCTTTCAGCCACCCCATAATTCAGTGTTACTTGATCACTAACTCTACATCAGTGGTAGTCAACCTGGTCCCTACTACCCACTAGCGGGGATTCCAGCTTTCATGGTGGGTGGTAAGGGTTTGCTGTAACTCTGCTTCATAAATTTTATGAAGTAAAGTTACTTCCCTACTTTATAAATCACCATTACTGTGGAACTAGTGGGCAGTTAGAAATTTTACTACTAACGGAGATACAAAAGTGGGCGATAGGTATAAAAAGGTTGACTACCCCTGCTCTAGATCATTTATGAATACATTTAAAAAACATCAGTTTCAATAAAGATGGTCACCTTTTACAAAATTATATCTTCCTAATGCATTCATAAGGAAGTTTTAAGGAAAGCAGATGATTATATAGATTGGATAAACTTTCCTCACATTTACATGAAACTGTATTCTGCTAATCCTTGATTTAGCAGAAAGTATGTTGATATACAGTGCACTACCCTCATGCCCAAACCCTATTGTGCTCAGAAACAAAGTGGAAAATGGGTGTTTTTCTTTTCTTTTTAAATTCTTTTTAGCTTAAGGACATTTAAAACAATTTTTACTATATATTATTCAGAAGCAAAAGGTAAAGTCATTTTCTATATACTAAACTTGAGTTCTGCAGTCTTATAGCAGTTCTCTTATATGTTATCTACCCTCCCCAATCTTGAAAGTAATTAAGCACTGATTAGCAAGAACAATTTGACAGGAACATGCCTAAATATCAGCAAATGCAGATGATGTAGAAAAATGTAGCCATGTTTAAGTCTTATTTTATTCTGGTTGAAATTTGAAATTTAAAGCCTATTTAGATGAAGAGAACAGATATGGGGTGGGAAGAAGAGAGTGAGATCATAATCTTTGCAACATTAAAAACTGAAAATTGTTTCTTTCTCTGCTTTTTTCCTTAGGTTTTCAGTGACTGACATTTTGAAAGTATAACAAAAGAAGTGATTTTATATTAAATAGACAAGCACAGACAGATTTAGTAGCATGTTGTGAAATTCCTACAGCACATTTTTAAAATGCACCTCGCAGGATTTCCTTAGATATTTCAATGAATAATTCATAAAATATGTTGATGAATTAATGTTCTACTTTGGTACCAAATATTCAAGAATAAGAATGATAGGCATATAAGAAACTGCTCAGATACTGTAAGCAAATTACTTAATTCTTTATGTTCCTTTTAAAAATGAAAATTTGGATCCTAATTCATACTTAAACTCCATGACACTTCTAAATTGACATTTATATATTAAGAAACACAGTGTTATTATCTGAGTAGATATCTGGTTTTCATTACCTTCTTCTAGAACAGTGTTTCTCAACCTTGGCAATTTGAAGATGTCCGGACTTCAACTCCCAGAATTCCCCAGCCAGCATTTGCTGGGAATTCTGGGAGTTGAAGTCCAGACATCTTCAAGTTGCCAAGGTTGAGAAACACTGTTCTAGAATATTTTTCTATCTTCTTTACCTAGCCCTCAACCCTAGGATTTCCTAGTGATCCAAACCTGATTTGATTTTTATATCTCAATCTAGGTTGGTCAGAGGTTAAATTCCATTTTTTTTCAGTCTTCGATAAAAAGACTGCATGTGTTCTACAATTAAACTTTAAAGAATACTAAAGGAGTAAGTTTTAGTGAAACTAAATATCCATTTGAAACCTGAAATGGATATTAAACTAGTTAGGAAATCTTATTAAGCTTATGCAATGCTGAAGAGTGTTCATGAACATATATATATAGCACTAGCTAGCATATCCTTAAGCAAAACACTACTTCTGCCATGGTAGAAGAAACTCATGTGAGCCTAAGAAAAGTTGCAGCTGCTTGAAGATTTGCCAAAAAGTACCTTGTGTGAGTTCATGTGTTCTCCAAACCACTTTTGTTCCTTATAATCAGAAGCCCCGTGCTGCCCTAATTCAATTTTACTTTGAATGAGTTTAAAGTAGGTTCTTTTTAAAGTGTGGTCTAAGGAACCCTTGAGATCTCCCAAGATCTTTTCAGGGATCCATGAAATAAAATTGGCTTGTCAAATATTGAAGATATTTGCAAGAAAGCAAAATAGTATCAATCTTCTCATTAATATTTTGATCTGTTAAAAATTGGTTGTTACATGAAAAATATTTTATTTATGTTAATATTGAATGGTTTAATACATTTTTTACATTATTCACTAAATAAATATTCTACAAATGCTCTATTTTAATTTAATATTAATAAATTTAACCCATACAAACACAAGCTCTTTTTGAGTTCTTCATCTATTTTTTATACTACTAAGAAAACTTCTTTCATGACCTTTAACTGGGCAAAATGATGTGTTATAAATAAATAAATAAATAAATAAATAAATAAATAAATAAATAAATAAATAAATAAATCATAGGACAACAATTTTTGAACCAAGGTATCTTAAATGGGCTAATTTACAATATCCAGGACCCATTGTCCCGGAGAGTGTGAAAGTGGGGGAAGTTGAGAGTGTTTCAATGCTACTGGGTCCTCCTGGGCTGCTGGGCTACTGCTCCTTCCCATAACAAAGCAGAATGGGAAAACTAACAGGAAGTCAGAAGTCACTAACACTCCTACTGATTTTTTAATTATTATTTTTGCCCACCAGTGATCACCCTGTTTCTATGTTTAAGTCAGAAAATATCTCTGAAACGACCCAAGGGACCTTTCTTTTCAATGTTCCATGACAAGTCGCAGCCAGTTTTGCAATTCTTTCCTCCACCCCACCCCTCACCCCACCCCCAGCAACAGCCACTTACCGGCCTGCTGGGAAGAGAAGGGGAGATATTTTCCTATTGGTTTCTTATGATTTATCAGTTGTTTGTAACTTATGAATAATGACTTTAACTATGATTTATGATCTATTACAATCATACATAAAGAATTCTATTCTATTCTATTCTTTCCAATGCCCAGCTTTCCCCAACAAACAGAATGGGAAAACCAACAGGAAGTCAGAAGCCACTACCACTGATTTTTTTTTTTTTTTTTTTTGCCCACCCGTGATCATACTGTTTCTATGTTTAGGTAAGAAAATTCCTCTGAAACAATGACCCATGTTGTTTAATAATTTTTAAAAATGGGAAAGAGCAAAAAGATTAAGAAACAGTGGTTTAGGTTAGGATTAGGTGAATTGATACTAAGATATTGAAGGATTCTGATCATGGTTTGGCTAAGCCGTTATGCATTTGTTTTCCATAAATTATGGGAGTGAATGAAGTGGCAGATGATGGGAGAAATGCAGGCATTATTCTGATCTTCAGAAAGGAAGAAAAGGAAAAGTTAAGAAACTACACACCTGTCAGTCTGACATCAACAACTTAAAAGGTTCTAAAGAATAGTATAAAGCAGGAGTGCAAAATTCAATTTCATTGAGGGCCGCATCAGGGTTGTGTTTGACCTTGGGGGGGGGGGGCACTGTGGGCATGGTCAGCTCAACGTCACTCATGTCAGGGGCACCTGTGGTGGCTAAGTGCTAAGGCAGGACTTCCCTCACTCTCATCCTAATCTCCATCCTTCCTTCCTTTTTTCTTTTTCCTTCCCTCTTCATTGTCCTATCTTCTTCCTTCCCATCTTCCATTCTTTTCTTTCCTCTTTTCCTTTCTCCTTTTCTGACCCATCTTGATGCTGAAATGCAAAAGGGGAAACATTTCTCCTTCTATTTTGTTTTTAGTTTGTTTTGTTAGTCCTCTGCCAATGAAAATGGAGCCTGGGGAGTATGTGCAGTCCCCCAGGACCCCATTTTTGGCCGTGATGGCCTCCTGCAGCCCTCTGCAGTGAAAACAGAGTCTGGGGGGCCGTGAATGCCCCAAGTTCCATTGTCACTGGCAGAGGGCTGCAGGAGGCCATCACTGCCAAAAATGGACCCTGGGGAAGCCACGTGTGGCCCTCCTGAGCTCTGTTTTCACTGGCAAATACATCACAGGCTGGTTCTTTGCAGCCCTGTGGGCCAGATCTAAGCACCCTATGGGCCGGATCCAGCATGCTAAACAAATATGACCTGAGTCTCATGGAAATTAAATATATGGTTCAAACATTGTATTCAAAATAGTCATTGGAGGGAAATATTCAGTGAAGTGCTATAAAGTTCTGGCCAACAAGTTTATTAATTACTTTGAGATGATACAAAACTGGATGGGACAACATTTAGAATTATTTTAATAGATTGAAAAGGTTATTAAAAATGCAGAATAAAATGTAACAATGACAAATAAAATATTTTTTCTTGAGGAAATGAATATCAAATATATCTATAGCTATAGAACAAGAGACCCATTAGATCTCACAGGGTTGGCCTCCTCCGGGTGCCATCTACCAGCCAATGCCACCTGGCTATTACCCGGGGGAGGGCCTTCTCTGTGGCAGCTCCGGCCCTCTGGAATGAATTCCCCGCAGGGATTTGGACCCTCACCTCTCTCCAGGCCTTCCAAAAAGCCATCAAAACCTGGCTTTGCCGGTAGGCCTGGGGGTGATGAATTCCCTCCCCTCTCAACATGTATGGTCGTGCGACTGTTGTTTACTTTTTTTATTTGTATTTTGTCTTTTTATGTTCCCCTTTTTCCCCCTTGAATTGTTCGCCGCCCTGAGTCCTCCCGGAGAAGGGCAGCATACAAATAATAAAATACAATACAATACAATACAAAGAGATAGTTGGTAATAACAGTGGAAATATTATTGGGAAAATGGTTAATTGCAAATGGAGCATAATCAACAGTTAGATATGACAACAAAGGTACATCCAATTTTATTCAGCATCAACTGAATATGTTTTGGGTATTTTAGGAGACACAGAAGAGTGTTACTTAACTACTTAGGAAAGAAGGATAGGCAATCAAAGGCAAGGGAGGGCTCCCTCCCCCCCCCAGCAGCAGTCCATTACCAGAATGCTGGGAAGAGAAGGGTTCTAAGGCAGCTGCAGAGAAGATCAGAGGATGTTGAGGCAAACAGGAGATTTGATGATGGACTTTGGAAGAAGACGAGATCAGGGTTTTAAGGGGACTGGAAGATGAGATCATGGAGGCCAAAGGCCTGAAGCAATTTTTAAGGAGTTCAAGGACGTCTTCGACACCAGTCTGGGTACGTATGTGGGGACTTCAATCTCTTTTGGGGGTTATGTTGGACGCCAACATAACCCCATAAGGCTAAAACCCAAGAGAGTACCTTTTGCTCTCTGCCCAAAAATTGATCTGGAAATTGACAAGCTCGTAGGCCAGGGAATCCTAGAGCCGGTTGATCACGCATGCTGGGAGACCCCTATAGTGAGACCTGTCAAATCTGATGGGTCTGTCCGCATCTGCGCAGACTACAAATGCACAATCAATAAAGCGTTACAACAAAGTGCTTACCCTCTACCCATTGTACATTATTTATTACATTCTTTAGGCCCCGGAAAAGTATTCGCTAAATTGGACATGGTTCAGAAATACCAACAATTGCTGTAGATGGCACTACGGTGGAGGCCCAAACCATTGTGAAGCATAGGGATGCATTCAAATGTCACTGCCTGTAATTTGGAGTTAGTATCGCCCCTGGACTGTTCCAAAGCGTCATGCAACACTTTTTGCAGGGGATTCCAAGAGTCATCCCCTATTTTGACAACATCTTGGTATTGGCTGCAAATGAGGTGCAACTTTTCAAATGTTTGCGAATTGTTTTGACCAGAATTCAAGATAAAGGCCTCCATATCAAAAAAGAAAAATGGCAAATTAATGTGCCAAGGGTTGAATTCTTAGGGTACCTAATCAACAGCTCTGGGAGTCACCCGACCAGTAAAAAAATTAAAGCAATCCAGGACACCCCTACACCTCGCAATCAAACCGAACTGCAGGCGTTCCTCAGGCTCCTTAATTTCTACAGCGTCTTTCTTTAACAGAAAGCCACCGTTGCTGAGCCCTTACTTGTATCCTGGCAAAGAAAGCGAAGTGGTCCTGGGGCAGAGCCAAGACTGCCGCATTTGCCGCAGTAAAAAGACTTCTCTCAGCAAACACATTCCTGGTGCAGTACAGCCAGACCCTGCCACTGGTGTTGACTTGTGATGCTTCCCCGTTTGGGGTTGGAGCCGTCCTCAGCCACTGCATGCCCAATGGAACCAAGGCTCCCATAGCCTATTACTCAAGGACCTTGTCTGCTGCCAAACAGAACTACAGCCAGCTGGACTGTGAGGCTTTGACTGCAGTGGCTGATGTAAAAAGGTTCCATGAATACCTCTAGGACCGTGATTTCGAACTAATTACAGACCACAAACCACTTTTAGGCTAGCTGACTGGGGACTGACCTACTCCTGTGTCATTATCACCATGGATGACCAGATGGATCATTTTCCTAGCTGCCTACTCCTACCGTCTCATCCACTACTTTGGGGCATGCCGACGCCTCATTGCCTGCTGCCAGAACTTCTTGCAGACCCTACCCCCGAGATGCCAGTCCTCCTGATTGACTGCTTAGAGATTGGTCCTGTCTCGTCTAGAGATGCCCACCATGCTGCAAAAGACTCCACCATCAAATAAATTTTGAACTGGGTGTGGAGGGGGTGGCCCAAGGGACCTGTTGGGTCTGATTTCAAAATGTACTATTGTGAGAGAGATGAATTGTCTGTTGTTAATGGCTGTTTTCTGTGGTGGGACCGGGTCATTGTTCCACCCAAACTGCACATTGCAATATTAGAGGCTTTACATGTAGGGCATCCTTGAATTGTCAGGATGAAGTCTTTTGCCAGGAGTTACATGTGGTGGCCTATAATGGACAGGGAGATTGAAGAATGGGTGGCTACCTGCGCACCATGCCAGGACTCCAGACCAGTTCCCCCAGAGGCACCTGCTAAGGAGCGGGAGTGACCTCAAGCACCGTGGTTTAGAGTGAACATTGATTTTGCTAGCCCAGTTCATGGCCAGATATTCCTCGTAGTTGTGGACACCTACTTGAAATGGCTAGAGGTAGTCCTGATGACCTCCACTATGGCAGAAGTGGTGATCAAGGTACTACGGAGACTTTTCTCCACACATGGCCTGCTCGACTTCTTGGTCTTTGACAACGGGCCCCAATTCATGGCCATGCAATTCGAGACCTTCTTAGCAGCACAGGGAATCAGACATGCCCTGGTCGCGCCATTCCATCTGGCCTCCAATGGTCAGGCAGAGAGAATGGTCCTGTAAAAGAGGCCGTATCCAGGATGGGCCCGGAAGATTGGCAAATATGGATTGACCACTATTTGCTAATTCAAAACATCATGCCAAGTGCCACTACAGGGAGAAGCCCCTCCGAGCTTCTCATGGGTTGCCGGCTAAGGTCCCACTTAGACCGGTTACACCCAAACTATTCTGCCGCATTGCCCACAGACTCCACAAGCAAAATTCAGAATTTTAGTGTAGGAAATTCAGTTTACAGCCACAACTATGCCGGGGGAACTCTGGGGATTCCTGCCACAGTGATAGGCATCACCGGGCCTCACTCTTATCTCATAGAGCTCGAGGATGGTTAGAATTCCCAACCCATTCCAGTCCGAGTTCAGGCCTGGCTACAGCACAGAAACCGCTTTGGTCGCATTGACCGATGACCTCTGGAGAGCCAGGGATGGAGGCCATGCCTCCATCCTAGTTCTCCTTGACCTCTCAGCGGCTTTCGATACCATCGACCATGGTATCCTTCTGCGACGACTGCGAGAGGTGGGGGTGGGAGGCACTGTTTTGCAGTGGTTCTCCTCTTACCTCTCGGACAGGTCGCAGTCAGTGTTAGTTGGGGGGCAGAGATCGAACCCTGGGCCCCTAACATATGGGGTGCCGCAGGGTTCGGTCCTGTCTCCCCTACTTTTCAACATCTACATGAAACCGCCAGGCGAGATCATTCGGCGGCACGGGATAAAATACCACCAGTATGCGGACGATACCCAGCTATATCTGTCCACCCCGTGCCAACTCAATGAAGCAGTGGACGTGATGAACCAGGGACTTGAAGCTGTTAGGGACTGGATGAGGGCTAACAAACTCGTGCTCAACCCGGATAAGACCGAGTGGCTGTTGTGTTTCCCTCCCGCCAATTTGGCAAGTATTCCATCGCTCAGGCTGGGGGGTCAAACATTACACCCCTCAGATAGGGTCCGCAACTTGGGAGTCCTCCTGGACCCACAGCTGACTTTCGAACACCATTTGTCAGCTGTGACCAGGGGGGCATTTGCCCAGGTTCGCCTGGTACACCAGTTGCGCCCCTACCTGAACCGGGAGGCTCTCACAACAGTCACTCGTGCCCTTGTGACCTCTAGGCTGGAGTACTGCAATGTGCTCTACATGGGGCTGCCCTTGAGGAGTATTCGGCGACTTCAGCTAGTCCAGAATGCGGCCGCGCGAGCGATTGTGGGTGCACCTCGCTTCACCCACGTAACACCTATCCTCCGCGAGCTGCACTGGCTACCTGTCGATCTCCGGATACGCTTCAAGGTGCTACTTGCCACCCATAAAGCCCTCCTTCTCGGTGGCAGCTCCGACCCTATGGAACGATCTCCCCGTGGAGATTCGTACCCTCACCACCCTCCAGACCTTCCGCACAGCCCTTAAAAACTGGCTTTCCTGTCAGGCCTGGGGCTAAAGATTGCAACCCGCCCGAATGGTATGAATGTTGTGTTTTAATGATGTATTGTTCTATATGTTAAAATTTTGTTCCCCCCCCCCCTTTTAAGTTGTAAGCCGCCCTGAGTCCCCCCAGGGAAAAGGGCGGCATATAAATCAACTTAAATACAAATACAAATTGGAGAAGGCATGTTGACCAACTCCGTGGCCGCCTCTCCAACTCCAGTCTTAGGCAGCCAGAGGTAACTCCTGCTTGAGTTAGCCAAAGCCTTGCCCAAAAGGAGCACGAAGTCACTCCATCCACAGCCAACTCAAACCCAAAGTCACCGGGATACTTAGCTTCTTGTGTTCAAGCCCGCAGCGAGCTCTGAGTGAACTGGCTCTAGAAGCTCCATCCGCGGCCTATGAAAGGTTCCAGGAGCTTCCACCAAGCGGAGCTGTGGGGCAAACAGGTCCGTCCAACCTGTCCGAAGAACACCCTCCGACTGAACTGCACAGGTCAGGCAGAGCTACCAAAAAGCCCACCCACCTGCATGATTACATAACCAGTAGAATTACTCCATCTAAGAGGGGAGGGGTGTTAGATACTAGCTTCAGTTAGAGTGGTTTCCACCAAGGTCCTATGTTCCGGCGGGAACAGAGGTTTAATCTCATTAGTCGAAGGGTCTGACAGCTCTCTATAAAAGGGCTGCTGTCAGATTCAACCTTTGCTGGATTGTACATAGTTGCTACTGGGTTAATAAAGAGCTGTTGTTACCATTAGCCTGTGTGTGCCTTTCCATTACCCAATCTAACAACCTTGTTTCCAATCTGGTCTCTCTCACAAGCTTGATAGCAAGTGAAGGTGAAGAGCAAAGAATTTATCAACAAATGGCAAAAGAGTAAAGGCTAATTTGCTGTAGTCTCCACTTAGTCCCTAAGAGTATGCGTTCATCTGGCAGTGACCTCTGATCTGAGAAAAAAATGCAGTCAGTGAATAAGAGTTATTGCCATTCTGGAAATCATGCTAAAGTTTTAATTTGTTTTAACCATTTGTTTTATGAAAAGTGTTTGAAACCTGTTTGAAAAGTGCTAGTAGTAAATTTTAGTTCAATTTACAATCATGTTGATCATTCTATCATTTTTTAATTAGATTTCCAAGGGAAGAGTTGGAAACTGAATCATTTAGACCCTTAGGCATCATATTAACATGGGTGTTATTTAGAGTAAAAGTGCAGAGATTGGAAAAAGTCCAGCAGGATATTTGCATAACTGGTTAAGAAACCCAGAAGTCTCAGTTTAATAAGAGGCCTAATAGAAATATAATTCCTAAAATATAAAAGTAACCATTTCAATTATTCTGTGTTAATTAGACCCCACCTCCAGCATTGATTTATATTTCAGGCATTACTCTTTAAGACGCTTTCATACAAATAGGATCAAGTTCAGAGAAGGACATAGGAAACAAAGAACAGAAAATAATGTTAAAGAAACTTAGAATTGTAGCCTTGAAATGAAGAGACTAAAGAGGGATATGAAGCACAATTCAAAATAATGAAAGGATGTCATTCAGAAGACTTAATGGTATGCATTGTGACTCAATGACACAAAAGCTACAGCATGCACTTCCAAATGACATTGGAACATAATTATGAAAACCTGGGTTTTCTATTGTGATACATATTCTACCATTTTTTTCATTGTTGAAGTTGTACTATATATTATTGCAGAGGAGCCCAAAATCTGCATGTTATTGTTCTTAATGGTAAGAAACAGAATAATGGATTTAAATTGAAAGATGCCAAATCCTAGATGAAGGTACTAAGAAAGCTTCTGAACAATACAGCTGGTTGATGCTATATTGTATATGCTTTAATTAGCTATTTGCAAAGAGTAGGTTGGAATTGCTGACTTAAATAGTTCCTTTTTAACGCATGATCCTATGACTCTCCAAGAAGAATCATATCTTGAAATCAAAATAACCCTAACATTCTACTTTCAATATTTTTTCTCTCTCAACCTATGCATTTGGTGAAATGTATTCTCAGTGTCTGTAGGGTTATAATGTTCATCTGCAATATCATATTCTGTACCTGAAAATAAACTTAACTGAGTATGCAAGAACTGATTTCTAAGAAACACCAGCCCATGTTTGTGCAATTCCCAAATGTATCAGAAAATGCCAGGCTAATGGGCCTACGCTGTCAAGGCTCTTAAATATGCAAAAGACTGTGAGACTGACCTTTGAAATCTCAGAAGTCCCAGAATCTAGAACCATCAACTTGCCCAATAATGACTCTGAATCATAGGTTAATTTATTTTTAAACGGACAATGCATACCTTCTGTTTTAAGGCCCTTTGTAAATTCTATTATGGAGTACTGGTATATATCTTTCCTGTCCTACTGCTGTTTAGCTCTATTAAACTACTTTAAAAATAGAACTGATTCTTTAAAATGTAATAAAGTGCTGTTCATCTCGTAAACGTACTTGCTAAGGTAGGTTAAAGTTACATTTGAAAATATTGTGTGTGTTTGTGTGTGTGTGTGTGTGTGTGTGTGTGTGTGTGTAATTTTAGTTTCTAAAATAATTCTCGACCAAATGAGAGGTAATTCTTTTGGCTTTTTCATTTCACTGCTGAAAATGTTCTGTAGGTATTAGAGCAAGGTTTAAAGTACAGATAACAGCAACCACTAAATATCAATCTAGTTAGCTGTTGTGGCCCAGCAGGAGCCTTTGGAGCTGCCGCCAGACTCCGACAGCGAGGGGTCTTATGAGTTGGCCCTGGAGGAGGTGGAGGACTCTGGACAGGGTGCCAATTCCGAGCAGGGCGAAGAGAGACTGGTTGGCCACCAGGTGGTGCCGGAGCCTTGGCTAAGAGGAAGTGATCCAGAAAACACTTGTGAGTTGTTTCGGGATGCACACCATCAAAGGGCTACTCGGCAGGAAGAACAACTGCGTAATTATATAAGATGATTACGCTCAGCTGATGCTTATTAAGTCCTCTCCTGATTATAAAAGAGACTGCTTGTGCCACGCTCTTTTGCAGAAGTCAACGTTCACAATTAAGAGAAGCCAACTTGGAGAATTGGTTTGCTGTGAGAGTTTGTTTGCATTGGCCTAGGTTTGTAGGACTTGCTGCCAGAGTGCTTATCTCTTTGTTTATTTTGGGCTTGCAACCAACGAAAGTCTGGACTGATTAAAAAAACATTCTCTTTTATGTTTGTTTTGGCTTTCATTTTTGGACGGAGGAGGGGGGGTCAGAACAGATTGACTTCTGCCCAAGACAAACCTCCATTTAGCTACAATGGAGCAACTCCATGCTGAGAATGCTCAATTGGCTCAACAGCTTGCTTTGCTGGCTGGGCAAGTTTCTCAGCTTCAGGGACCTGCTAACACCACCACCACCCCCCGCAGCCACCAAGGAAGTGCCCAGTGGCTATGCCAGACAAGTTTGATGGCAATCAAGCGATGTTTGCAGCATTCTTGGGACAAGAATTATCAGCTTGAGAGCAGAGGACTTTCCCACTGACTGGACAAAGGTGGGATTTATCATTAGCTTGCTCTCAGGCATAGCTGCCCATTGGGCTACACCATTGCTATCTCAGCCTAGCCCTCTGCTGGATGATTTTTAGGGCGTTTGTAATCATCTCCGGCTGATATTAAGGAAGAAACAGTCACCAGACAACTCAGGGCACTGCAACAGGGCAATGGCTCCTTGCAGGATTATGTTAGCAAATTCCAGCTGCTTAGGCAGGACTCTGCTTGGAATGAGCCAGCCCTTATGGATACATTTCAGGATGGGCTGTCCGATGACTTACAGGATGAACTGGCGAGGGTGGACAGGCCACTGACATTCGACGCGTTGGTCTACTTGTGCCTCTGGATAGATGCCCGGCTGCAGAGGCGGAGGCCTTGCCGTGCATCCCAGGAGACCACTGGTGTGCCGGTTCCTCAGGAGACTGCAGTTGCCAGGGGGAAGCCCATGGAGTTTGGTGCTGCCACACCCCGAGTGGCACGTACGGTGATGGACAGACGGCGCCCGGGGGGTTGTGTTTTTCTTGTGGGGCTCTTGGACATTGAGCCACAGCTTGCCCTAAGAAGAGTAGTGGGGCTGCAACCCCTCAGCTCCAGAGCCATGTGTCAAGACAAGGGCGGGGCCCGATCCACAGGAAACGGTGGGTCGGGCACAGTCTGAAACAGAGGTGGATGGGCCGCCACGGCACATGGTTCTAGCAGCACACATCCTCTTGTCGGGTAGTCCGCAGGCAATTCTGGTTCACGCCTTGGTCGATTCTGGGGCGACCATGAACTTTATGGATGTGGCGTTTGTTACAGCCTACAACATCCCTCTGTGTCCGGTGGAACCACCAATGCCAGTCAAGACTATTGACAGACGGTTGCTTCTGTCTGGGCCTATCAAGTCCGCCACGCAACCTTTGTGTTTGATCCTTGGAGAGCATGAGGAGGCCATCCAAATCTACATGACTTTGGGCCTGCATCTCCCCGTGGTCTTGGGCTTGGCTTGGCTGAGGACGCACGACCCTCAGATCTACTGGTCGCAAAATCTGGTCATGTTCCCGTCCTTGCAATGCGTCGACCACATCTGGCAAGTCTGTGCGGCCCAGATACCCAGCTCACCCAAGGTGACATGCATCCCTGGTGCGTTGAATCAAAGGGCGGATGCCCTATCTAGGAAACCGGAGAACTGTGACCCTATGGACTCGCTTCCACCCCGGACTGTTCTACCCATCGCATCCTGTGCTGCAGTTCATGAACCCGTGGACATACGGTCTCTAATACGGGATGCGCAGCAGGGTGACGAGTGGGTGGAGCAACGAAAGGTGGAAGTAGGGCCGGCTTCCTCGTGGACCTTTGATGTGGATCTTTTGAAGTATCGGGATGGGCTCTATGTGCCCGTAGGGCCCATCCGTGGACTGGTTCTCTCCCAGTGTCATGACACTCCAGCAGCGTGACATTTTGGTTTTTTCAGGACATTGCGCCTAGTCTCCAGTACGTTCTGGTGGCCTACTTATGAAACGACATGTGGAAGTGCGTGGCGTCGTGCGTCCAGTGTCAACAGGCCAAGTCAGCGAGGGGGGCTTCTCCAGGGTTATTGCAGCCCTTGCCGACCCCGGTCCCCGCAGCACAGGACTTCATCTCTGAGATCCAGGTGATCCACCAGGTGGTGCGCTGCTATCTGGGCAGGGCGAGGGAGGGTTAACCGAAGGGCAGCAGATGGGTCTCGGCGTGCAGTGCTGGAGTTGGCTGTAGGAGATCGCGTGTGGCTGTCCCCACAGTATCTTTCATTCCAATGATCGGTTTGTCCTCTTCGCTGACCCTCTTCCCCTCAACCATCATCGCGTGCAGTGGACACGTGGCCATCGCACGAAGTGGCCAGGTTCTGTGACTCTAGATGGCTCAAGGGACAGTTCCAATATTTGGTAGACTGGGCAGACAAGGGGTCGGACGGGGGGACCTGGACCAATGCAACAGCCATGCATGCCCCTGCCCTGGTACGCACCTATCATTCGGATAACCCCTCCTGGCCGCATCACAAGTGTCCAACTCGGGGGAAGGGCTCTGCGGTGAGGGATAGTGTTGTGGCCCAGCAGGAGCCGTTGGAGCTGCTGCCAGACTCTGACAGCGAGGGGTCTTATGAGTCGGCCCTGGAGGAGGTGGAGGACTCTGGACAGGGTGCCAACTCTGAGCAGGGCACGGAGAAACTGGTTGGCCACCAGGTGGTGCTGGAGCCTTGGATAAGAGGGAGTGATCCGGAAAACACTTGTAAGTTGTTTCGGGATGCATGCCGTCGAAGGGCTACTCGGCAACAAGAACTGCGTAATTATACAAGATGATTACACTCAGCTGATGCTTATTAAGATCCTCTCCTGATTATAAAAGAGACTGCTTGTGCCACGCTCTTTTGCAGAAGTCAACGTTCACAATTAAGAGAAGCCAACTTGGAGAATTGGTTTGCTGTGAGAGTTTGTTTGCATTGGCCTAGGTTTGTAGGACTTGCTGCCAGAGTGCTTATCTCTTTGTTTATTTTGGACTTGCAACCAATGAGAGTCTGGACTGATTAAAAAAGATTCTCTTTTACGTTTGTTTTGGCTTTCATTTTTGGATGGAGGAAGGGGGTCAGAACAGTTAGCTAAACTGGAAATTATCCAAAATCATCTAGATGGTTACAATTTTTAAAAAACTTTTTTTGTTAGCTGATGGGATTTTTTTCCATTTTTATTATTTAGTACTTTTTCATTTAATGGACTTTTAAAACTGAACATTTTTGTGATAATAGGAGAATCAGACATTCTCAGTTGGAATTAGGCTATTTGTACCATTCCTAGCTACACAAATTTTGCTAATTAAGGAAGTCTCAGGTGATTCCAAATGGAAAGTACTGTGATTCTCAATTAAAATAGAAGAAAAGGAAGTGGCTCCACACTCACTGAGGGATGAAATAGGTCCTGGGAAAATTAAAGTTCGAGAATTGCAATATCCTGTCAGTCATGAAGAAAACCAATTCTATCCTTTGTATTTGATTGTGGCTTTCATCTGAAACAAGAAAAAGAATGCATTTTTATAATAACCAATATCAATCAGGAATAATTACAAAGAGACACAAGTACATTAGCATTGCCTCCTGCTAGCAGTGAAGTGAGAAATTGCTACTAAAGAAAGAGTGTGCAAAAATACGAAGCATGTATGTGACTAGAACACTAGTAAACTTGAAATATACAACAGACCAAGACTTTGAGGAAAGTTTTTAAAGCAATTTTTCCTTTGTTTTCATAATGAAACCAAATGGTAAAAAAGAAACAACCAATATGTCTTTTAGCAGAAAACTGTATTTTCACTGGACAATTCTTGTACAATAGAGGACTGCTTAATTTAAGTTTGCCACTGTTGTAAAAATAGCTTTTGGGTGGGTGGGGGAATAAAAGAATTCAGTTTATGCTGCACACCCTCCTTTTATATCTTCAGGCAGTTGGCTAAATCAGTTCCTGTTCAGAGACCCTTTGGGGCTCTCCAATTGTTATTTAGGGAATGCTGGCTGCGGTCCCAGTTTTATTTATTTTTATTATTTTACTGCTCATCCTGATTTGATTAACCCTGTTGTTTCTTATTGCTTCCAAACATTATTTTTTAACTTCCATTTTTAATTCAGATTGCAAGCTGACTCATAAAGAAATGGCAAGGGGAATAGCCAACAAATCTGTTTAGCGGAAAGTAGATGTGGAAGTAGATTAAATTAGGCAGACATGCAAGTTGCTAATTTCTGGGTGGGGGAGGAACCCTTAGGCAAAACAGATTGAATCAGGACTGGTGGAAGATTCAAGAAAAGAGGACATAAGTATTTTTTTTATTATTATTCACATGAATATGTTATGTAAGGCCAAGAAATATAAGAGGAAAATGGAGCATATTATAATTATTCACTGGTGCAATGGTGACATCCTCAGCCAAATTGCCATGCGCCTCGTTAATTATGTTGTCACTGGAGCTTGTATCAATGTATTTATAGATAAGTATTTTACAGTTACTGTACTTATAAATTATTCATTATTTTCAGAATGCACTGTTCTTTGATTCCACAGACTACTCTAATACTATTGAAGTATTGGATGAATTTTAGATTTTTATCAGATTTTAGTCATTTGGCAACATGATAAAGCTGTTCACTTCTTAAACAACAAATGCTCAGGCAGTCAACAATAGACAGACTTACTCTTGATTTCTTCCTCTAAGCTTATTGCCAAGTCTGCATAACCTTTTTAGAGTTTGTCCGGAGTTGACCACTGAATGCTAGGCAAGCTAGGAGGCTGCATTTCAATGAAGAAATACAGAAGGTAAAAATAGTTAGCTGGATCAGGATAGGGCCCAACTTGATCCAGCATTTTTTTTTTACACAGTAACCTAAAAAATGCCTCTCCGTTGCTCTCAAGCAGAAGATGGATATATTTCTTTCCCACCTTTGTTCCCTGAAATTGGTTATTTGGAAGCATGCTGGTGATGGAATGTTGCTGAAACTTTCATTTATTCACCCATTCTAATGCAATCTCATTTTTTCCATCTGTCCTTTTACTTTGGCTGTCTGTTAAGACACAAATTGTTTTTGTCAAATGTCTGAGCTGATTTTGAATTTAGAATGAAGCTACAAAACTGTAAGTTCTCCTAGGCCCACAATTTGCTTGCTTCCATATTAGACGGTAAATATATTATCCCTTTTCATATGTAAATATCACCTGCAACTTCACAGGGCTAAGTTATTGCCATGGTCATGAATTGAGTGACTCTGTAATGCTTGCAAAAGTCTTTCATTACTGTTTGTTTTTAATTTGACATATGTAGAAATTGTCTCCAAAGAAAAGAATGACTCAGATGCAGCCAAGGGAAGAGCTGACAAATTGGTCACAGGAGTGATGAATAGAACTTTAAATCACCTGCTTAAACCAGATTGAATAGAGTAGGGCAGAAGAGATGGGCTGAAGATAAATTTGTCAAAAAATCCTCACCCCAACCTGTGAAACAACCAACCATTGGTCATTTTGTTAAATAATGAGCTATGAATTTATAGAACAAAATGTAGACAGAAGTGCCACAAGGTATCCTGATATCATAAGATATTCCATATATCTGTTCAACCACCTTCATGCTTTTCTCATAAAACTTCAGATTTATGGCTTTTTCTTTTGACCCAGAGGAATCTTACCTGATTCCCCGATTTCCTGTAGAAAGAGCTTGATAACCTATAGAAGGAAACTGTTCTTTGCATTGCTTTACTGCAGTGCATAAATTCAGAGATATGCAAAGCAGTCCTCAGGATACACATAAATCCTGACATCTAATTTTATTTTCTTAAAATCAATTCATCAGATGTAAAGGTATCTGTTGTCAAACCAGTAAGATATTTTGATCTGTGAAAATAAAATGCTGAATTCATACAGCTATATAACATGTCTGTTTTGCACATATGCAGATTCAGTGCACACTTAACTCATTTGCATTTTTTTTAAAAAAAAACTCATGTGTTATTTATCTAATTAGATGAATTGACTCTTTTCTACTATGGGCTTATAAAGCAGCTTAAAATGGGTAATAAAACAATCTTTAAAATCAGTCCCCTAGTTAGCCTTCTCCTACCCGTCCATCTTTGTAAAACAGGAATTACTATCCTATCTCATGGCAAGGAAAGCATAAACAAATTATAGACTAAACACATTTTCCAATTGCAGAGCCTAAGCTTGTTGCCCTATACCTGATATCTCTAGCATATAGACCAAAATCGTATGTTAACCGTGAGCTGTAAGTTTTATGAGAAAAGCATGAAGGTGGTTGAACAGCTCTGAGCTGCGTGATCGTCTGAAGCTTTCCCCCCCCCGCCCCCTGCTTTTTAAAGCATTTTTTTCTGCTTATTCGCCTGAACCAGCAGGGGGGGAAATGCTTTTAAAAGTGGGGGGAAAGGTTCCATGACAATCAGCTGTGCCACGCGATCATTGGAATCTTTTTTTTCTCTTTTTAAAGAATTTTTTTACTACCTATTTGCCCAAACCGGTAGTAAAAAAAATGCTTTGAAAAGTGGGGGAAAAAGGTTCCCATGATCACACGGCACAACTGAACGTTTTTTTCTCCCACTTCTTAAAGCATTTTTTACTACCGGTTCAGGCAAATAGATAGTAAAAAATGCTTTAAATTTTTTTAAAAGTTGGCCACGCCCATCCAGTCACATGACCACCACCACCACCAAGCCACGCCCCACCAAGCCACGCCCCACCAAGCCATGTCCAGAGAACCTGTGGCAAAAAATTTCACCATTGGCCCAAACCCCATATTCACTAGCACTGAGGATGCGACCTAGGCAGATAATGAAACATCTGCAAGCAAGCTCAGAGAACACCAAGAACTCCATATCTCAGAGGAAGCTTTAAAGGATGACAACATTAGGTCAATTTTCTCTTCTTCTTTGACAGGAAGGATACCCAAGCTCTTTACTCCCTACACATCCTGAAATTACAATCCTCAAATCTATGAGTACAAAGCAGCATAATTCTCTGATAGTGAGAGGGGATAGATAGATAGATAGATAGATAGATAGATAGATAGATAGATAGATAGATAGATAGATAGATGGATGGATGGATGGATGGATGGATGGATGGATGGATGGATGGATGGATGGATGGATGGATGGCTGATAGGACAACTGGAACAAAAAGAAGAAAGCTGAAGACTACAAAAGTGCTACTCTTCAAATATGTCACCTTTATGTAAGAGTATTTTAAGATAGAGCCAGGGAGTCATATTAAATTGCCTTTCTTCAATATGAGAACTGGCAGTAATATATGCAGCATAAATTGCACTGTCCTCAGTGATGATCCCAATTCTGCTTCAGTTAAGACCTGTGACTGGCACTGTCCTTTGTGTTTTAATGTAAGAAGAAAATGAATGGATTCCACTAGCTTCGTTTCCCCATATACCATGTACTGTATCACATACCAACAGGCATCAGTTGCTTTTTTTAAAATGGTAATGCTGGCATTATAAGTGGTTGCTTAGAATAAGTGGTTTTGATACCTGTCAAACTGCCTGGCTAACAGGTTGCAGAACAGAAGAGGAGTACTGCACCTGCGATCTGTCAGTTGGGCTATTGCATTAGTCCTTGTCTGAAAGAGTAATAAACAAAGGTCAAAGGCTGACAGGTGATGGAGATAGAGGACAGACAATGGATGAAGCAGCGGGGGAAACAAGGAATCTTCAAGTAGTGTTTCAATAGAATGGTAGTATTGGCCACAAGTAGTCATGCTGGAAGCCTCAAGAAGTAGTGTGTGGTCAATGTGGTGCAAGTGATATGAGGGGTGTTGGGGTGCAGAACATCTCCAACAACCCCCTTATTAAAACATAGTAAAAAGTATAACTACATTTACCTCTCTCTAGTGGAAAGGCATATCCCACACATTGGTGATGGAAACAGAAATGCACAGCTAGCAGAACCCAGCTCTC
Organism: Thamnophis sirtalis; assembly: GCF_051295495.1. NCBI lineage: Eukaryota > Metazoa > Chordata > Lepidosauria > Squamata > Natricidae > Thamnophis > Thamnophis sirtalis. The sequence goes on along the minus strand of NW_028261389.1, from coordinate 44,389,654 downwards.
TTTCCTGGTTTAAACCGATCCTAAGAAGCAAAGGTTAATCCTCTCTCAAGAGACCTAGTGCTGGGTTTTGTGGGTCTACTGAGCCTTGAAAATAGTCCCCATATGTAAGAGCCTGTGTTAATAAAGTACTTTGGAAAGAATCACTCGGGTTTTGCATGCAGACATCTCGGTGGAAGCCCAGTGTCCAAGCTTTCCTGCACTCCAAACTAAAATTGTCTTTGAGGGCAGTGTTAGCAACTGGAACAAAGTCAGCAACCTGAATTGGTGAACTTGGGCTGAGTAAACTCCAGGGGCAAAACACCATGAATGATCACCTCATCTGTGAAACATGCTAGATTGTGCTAATGGCGATCTCCTTCCTGTTCCCGGCATATGTCTGCATCATAATTATGGGGATGTGAGAATACACTCATCAGAGAATGTCACTATGTTCAAAGCCACGTTGGAGCCAAGTTACTTAATCATCTGAACCTTAGCCTGTCTTTTGGCTACATTTGTCGCCTCTCCCTTAGACTGATGGTAATGTCTTTACTTTTTTGGAATCCCCGATTGTTCCCTATGTGGCATCATTGCTATAACCAACTTAGATTTTTCTATTTCAGATTGTTGTGGGGTCTTTAATTTTTTTTAAAAAAATGGTTTGCTAACTAAAGAGTTACCAGTGAAAACCAGTGTTTTACATATTGTGGAAAAAATGATAGTATACCTTCTGAATTTGATTTGGATTTCTCAGATAAATGAGTACAGGGTTACATGTAGGTTGTTGCAATGTAATTAAATTTTCTGAAGTTAAAAGCTGATGGCAAGCACCTTTCATTTCTCAGATAAAAATTCATATTTTCTGTTTCCCCTCTACTGTTATTTTGTCACACAATGTCTGGATATAACTGCAAAAGCCTGGAGGAAAGAGGTTTTTGTATGTGTACACCTGTATACACATAATTCTATACACAATTTGCAAAGCTCATTGCTCCAAACTCAGGGTTACACTATTTCCTGGCAAAGACGTCTGCAGGAGGGCAAATGATGAACTCAACATTGTTTCAGTGCTATACAAAATCAGTTCCTTTTCTACCTGCATGATTATGATGCACACATATACGAAAGGGGTAGAACTCATGGTGTGAGATCACCATACATTTTTGGTCATTTTGACATAAGTATCAGATCGCATTAACCTCTCTTCTCCGAAGACATTTCTTTAATGAATCAACATCTAAACTGACCAAACAGTGCAAAGCTCAAGCTGCAGTAATGTTTTCTATAGACTATAAGTACCTATACAGTCTTTGGACAAACTGTAAAGGGAATGCCTTTGCATTTTCACAGAATCTTCCTTGGGCTTATAGCTAACACATGTTATAACTTTTACAGCTTTGTTCTTTTTGGAGCTATAAATGGAATTTAAATGGAAGAACTTTCTTTATAAAATTGTATAAAATGATCAAGTTCTTACTTTCTATTCTTCTCTTAGTCATCCGCTTGACTACAAAATAAGCACTATGTCAGCGTTCCAAATATCATCCAAATTTAAATCAGAGTCCAAGGCAGAGCTTTCCTCAAAGTTCCAATTTATTAATAGAGACATGTTGGCACATCTGTGGAAACCCGAACCTGAGCTTCCTGGGTTTTTCCACCCATCTTGCCCCCACACCCCAAGTCCATCACATGGTCCAATCTTCCACTGCCATGCTGGCAGTTCCACCCATCCAGTTCCAGTCAGGCTCAGAGGCACAGAGGCAAAGAATGACCTTGGCTTTCTAGAAAGGATTTTTTTATTTTGACAACAACACATTCTATTCCGTAGTATTCCCCCTCCCAATTCCCCACTAATGAAACAGCATTAAAGCAGCCGTAAAGTGAGATTTGGACATTAAGTGTGAAACCTACTGGGTCAGGCTGGACAGCCTCTTAGAACCCCTTTACTTCTATATTAAAAGTCACATAGACAAGAGTTGGAACTTGCAATAGAATAGGGACAGTTAGAAGTTACTTAAAGGAAGTGTCCCCAACCACAGGATGTTCTCGCCAACGTCCCTACTTGTGTGAAAAGTCCAAACCACAAAGTTCAATTAAAGTTCGTTAATAACACGTAAGCCATACCTGAAACAAAAGGAGAAGTAAGACCTTCATTTCCTTATAAGGTTTTCTCCTCAAGGTAACCACTAAGAAATGTGTTAAGAATTTCCTTGTTGCAATGCTTTTGGGAATGTATAAGAATGCGTGCTTTGATAATTAAGGTTGTTCAGAACTTGCAATGCTAAGCCATGGGCTAGCTTTCTGAACCTGGCTGCCAAATAAACTTTTCCTGTATCCTGAGAAGTCTAACACCTGTCATTTTCTGCAACAGCATAGTAAAATAAGAGAGAGTGTGGCAGGCAAAGACCCTGAAAGGAACTGGCTGCAGGCCTCACAGGTGGCCTCTCCTCAGAAGAAAAATGTTTCTTGAAAAAAGAATAATATAATATAAAAGTTAACATAATAAAATTAACCACCTCTCCCCCACAGGGGGACCCTTTGGCTTATCAGTAAACTTCTCTTATCCGCTTTTAGGTCCCAGCTTTTCACCCAAGTAGCTTCGGACAAAGGGTACCCCTTCCAATGTACTAAATACTGTAAGCAACCCTTATACATATGTTGGCACATCTGTGGAAACCCAAATCTCAGTTTCCTGGGTTTCCCCATCCAGTTGAAAGTTCGTGATCTTGCCACCACACCGACATTCTACATCTTACTATTCCCCCTCCCAATTCCCCACTAATGAAACAGCATAGTAAAATAAGAGAGAGTGTGGCAGGCCAAAGACCCTAAAAGGAACCGGCTACAGGCCTGACACAATAATAAATATCATCTCTAAAGAAATTTAGTTTTGATCAAAATGAAGATAACTATCCATAGTGTCACTTTCTTGGGGATATGTGAGAATTTTAGTCTCACATTCTGCTCTCTTGATTTCCTTGTCTTTATGATGCAATAAGAATGCAAAGCAATCATAACCTACTTGACCTACCTAAGTTCTGCTCACCTTTTTCCTGTGTACATTTATACAAGAATGCCATGTTAATTAATGACTTGGGATCTAATCTGAAAACATTCATTCTCCCCCACCCCACCCTGACCCTGCACTCCTCATCTTCTGTTCCAATGCACATCAGTCCCAATGTATGTTGTACAAACTGGCAAGACAGATGCTGCAATGGTTTGTGGGTCATCAATTCAGAACAAGCCTGACAAAGAGATTCATGGGATTCTGTGTTGTGTCAGCCTGAATCTGAATGATTTTCTTAAAGAAAATACAAAAAGTTGTGAAGTGACTTATTAGCTCACAAGATCTGGATAATCTGAATTTTTAATAGATAATGTGGAAAATAAAAAAAGCATTGTTAGCACCATTTGTAAGTAGCATCATAATACGGCTACCTATCCCTAATTATAAAACAAATTAAAGATTATTGAAAGATAAGAGAGTTGAACTGAATTGAGACTAATCCACTAGGTCATTATGGGATTTGGAATACCAAAGGATTTTCAGATTACAATCTAAAAGTAATATATATTTTAAAGAGACAAAGTAGGTATTAAATACTTATTCCTAAGGATTAATAGCAAACCTGCTATATACCAGTGCTGATAATACACAAATCGGCTTTGCAATCCAAATATAACATTCACCCTGCTAAGTAGGAAAAATGCCTCATTCTTTAAAAATGATTTTATTTCAAACAACTCAATATAATATTGTTAAAGAGCCATTAAAAGGATAAGCATTCTGATAATTAGAATATGCTGTGCATGATTCAGAAGAAGCAAAGAATCTACGTAAAACTGAGGGCAAGATGAGATTCAGATGTTGCAAAGAGGATAATGTTGCCCGTCTAACTTTTTTTTTTTTTTTTTTTTGCATTTCACATTAAAAAATAAACAAACCTTTAGGCACTTCTTCAGCATAGCTGTGAAACTATTAAACAATGCAAACAACCAAAGTCTATGTGTTACTGGTTGAATCACAATAAACCCAGAATGGGAGAGCAGGACGAGAAACAATATCATACCTTATCTTCAGAATTAAGAAGTGCTTCAGACTGGCTTTCTGGTTATCATTAAAAGCCAGAGACATATGGGTAAGCCAGCTGCACAACAATACTGTTTTCTCCCAAAAGGAAAGGACTCGTGTATCCATCATGAGCCAGATAGCCGTGGGTTTACAATCATCCTGGGATTGTATGGGACAAAATCTTGATGAAGCATCATCCATATCATTACAGTAACCTCATAGGAGCCCCTTGATGCACTTAAATGCATCACTGTGAGAGATAGATTAATCAGGCAGCTTTGGTTTCCTTCTTCTTTGTGCATGTATGTGTTTTAAATTGCAGGTTCTTTCCAACCCATTTATAATTTAGTACATCCTTTTTTTAATGAACTGAAGGAACATCTAAATTGAAAGAACAGGCTAAATACAGTTATTCTTGGGAGGGGAATGAACATTGTGCATGTACACGGTTATTTTTAACCTCTTAAATATAAATGGCAACTCTAAGTTACTAGCAAAATCAAAGCTATGATTTAAGGGATTCAAAACTCTCTGATTGATGAATTTGCTAGTCTTTCTATCTTTTACATTTTTTATTTGTAGCTGTTTAGATAGAAATCTGTCGACATTGGTAAATTCATATTAAATTCAGTTATATAAGAAAAGATTTCAGGGAAACATAATGCTGGAAAATAATGCAAATCCTGGCTGAAGAAATGGTCAATATAATTTGCAAAAATGCATTGTTTCAAGAGAGTTTCATGAAAAGAATCCATAGTGCTGATGTTCACCAACCTTTGACAGGAAGCAGAAAAAGAAGACAGCAAGGAGAAGGAAGAAGACACATGCAAAGCATGAATTCTAAGTGCATTCACTGACTTTGACTTTATAGCAAATATTTAAAATAAATAGTTATTATTCAGGAAGAGTGGCAACTGCCTCCTGCCAATTACCTCCCTACGACCAATTAGATCCCACAGATTGGGCCTCCTCCGAATACCATCCGCTAGCCAATGTTGACTGTCGAACACTCGGGGGAGGGCCTTCTCTGTGGCTGCCCCGGCCCTTTGGAACGATCTCCCCGTGGAGATCCGGACCCTCACCACCCTTCAGGCTTTCCGCAAAGCTATTAAGACCTGGCTATTTCAGCAGGCCTGGGGCTGATGAGTTCCCAGCCCCACTCGAATTTGTTGTGACTGTTTTTTATCTTTTAACTTGTTTTTTGTCTTGTTTGTTGTTTGTATTCTCCCCCCCCCCTCATTTTGGTTTGTTAGCCGCCCTGAGTCCCTCGGGAATAGGGCGGCATACAAGTGAAATAAACATTTCCAAACATTTCCAAACTGTGCAGCCACAAGCACACATTGGCTTGCCTGGAAAAGTCTGAAAAATAGCAATTTGGTGACAAGCCACAAAACAATAACTCAGTTGCACTGCTTGGAAATGCAAGACTCCTACAATCAACCTGCTCTGCCTAATTCACATATCTGTACAATCATTAAATTTTGCCAATGGAGATCTTTTTTACAGGCAACTCTAACCAGCAACTTATTTTAGTAATATTTCTAGAACCAGTCTGTTATAGTCGTCAATATGATGAACTAGAACTAAAGAGATAGAGATTGAAGCCCACCTGGTAGAAACTCAATGGGTGACTTTGAATCAGGTACTATTGTTCAGCCTAAGCTATCTCACAAGTTTGCTTTTTGTAGAAAAAAAATGAGGAAGGGAATGCGCCATATGAAGCATTGATGTGCTGGACAAACAGCAGAATAAAAATTTAATGTTTGTTTATTTATTTAATTGATTAACTGAATGTGTATGGTCACCCATCTCAGTTATATGATTGGGCAGCCAACAATGCTTAAAAACAGAATAAAAACAATATAACAAAATTCTAAGTAACATAAATAACACTCAGGAAAAAACTGTGTAATAAACAAGTAATACAACCATACCTCTAGAGCTCCAGGAACAAACAGCAGAAGCAGGTAGTGAAGTAAATGAAAGTAGCTGATAAATTATTTCCTGGATATTGTTGCTTCCACTGAGAGGAAATTCTGGGATGCAATGGAATTTTTTTTAAGAATGATGAGAATTAAGGCTAGGAGAAAAATTGCTACACTTTATCTTGCATTATGGTCTGCTTTCCAGGAACATCTTCTCATGACTTCCAACACTCTTTCTAACAATCAGCAAATGTTCTGAAAAATATATTTCTCTGTTTCTCTTATATGCAGTTATATGTATGAATCAGTTTATGCATGCTTAATCATCCATCTTAATTAAGGACATTAGGTTGTTTTTATTTATTAATGTAAATGAATATCACTTAAAGCTCCACAGTACGCTTGGCTTTGATTAACACAATCATCATGCTCAACTTTTTTTCTTTACAAGTATTAGACCTGTAACATTTATATTTATAGTAGACACTTTTAATATGTGATAAGACAAGTGTCTTAGTTTTCAAAAACAATAATGTCTTGTAAAAAGCACCCACAGGCAATTATACATCCAATTAGCTTGTCTTCAAATGTTTTTCCTATTGTAAGGAAGTGAAGGTGTGCAGGTTTTCTACAAGCTTCCAGTTATTATCATAGACTTTAGGGGTTTTTTTCTTGCTTCAAAGCAAAAATCAACACCTTGCATGTAAGTAAAGAAACATCCCCCCTTTTTCTCCCCAAAAGTCTCTGCAAATGACAAGAGAAAAGCTTATCAGACAAAAGAAAACTAGTGAAGCTCCAGGAATCCCTAAGAACCTAACATTATACACGCAAACTTTTTTTGTTAAACTGAAATACAGACAGGCCTCCTATAGCGGCTGCCTCATTTATCAACCATTTGCAGTTACAGTAGTGATGAAAACATAACTTTCTGACCAATCCTCACATTTATGATCTTCACAAGTCAGGTCAGGTCAGCAAAGGAAAGTCACAATTTTAATGTGGCAGGCTGAACCAAAGTAGGCCTCAAGCCCAAACCAAACTAGGGTTTTCGTGATATTAAGCTTTAACTGTTCATATAGAAATTGCAAGGTTTGCTTTTAGGACATAGGGCGGTTAGACACGAGTTAGAAGGAAGTCTGCATATGAAATATGCTGAAGTGAAGAATCTATTTTAGCCCATCTGCTTGCTTGGCCGTTAAGTTGTTTAGTGGACATATATTGCTAGTTCCTCAAAATACGAGCTATGCATGTCCGTTAGCTGACACATGTATTATGACATCCTGTAGACATACTTTCTGTAACTCAAGAGCAAATCTTGAGGGGTGTTTCCAAAACTAACAGATGGCTTGGGCTGGAAGTGATAAACTATATCAGGAAGTTCCTGAATGTCACTCGGTGTTTAGGCCATTTATTCTTTGCTTTGAACCTGTGCAAATAAACTTTTCCTTCTCTAAAGAGCTGGCTTTTGTGTCTCGTCATTTCCTACAACAATTTCACTTACTGATTGTTTTGCTTAATGACTTGCCATTGACCGTTGCCAATTGTAGTCATGAAATGAGGGTTTCCTGTACAACATTTCAAAGTTTAAATGCATATACATATTATACTACGACATAAGGACAACACTATTCTCATATGAACTGCCATGCTTGGGGTCAAATTGCAAATGTAGGCAATATGGGTGCAATATAAAATGCCACATATTTCTGCTTATTTAACCTGCTATTAAAGGCAAGAAAGCTTCATTTAGAAAGTAAGTGTCTTGTCCAAATAAGGAGAGCAACAAAGCAGTACAAACATTGTCAAAATAAGAATGCAAAACATATATGAAATCACATTTCAGAAAAATCATTTCTCTCAAGAAAACATCTAAAGAACTATTGGATAAAAAGAAAATGTGTTTTAAAGTTCAGACGATTACCGAAAGGATGTCTACAGCAACTATGGAAAATCACTATGGAAAATATAGCATAAACATCCTGAAATAGATCAATTCAAAAGATACCAGTGGTATCTATACATAAATTCTTGAAGAACTCAAATATGGAATAAATGATATTCTAATGAAATACCTTGTATTTATTTATTTATTTAGCACATTTCTACACTGCCAATCTCAGTTACAGTACGTGACTCTGGGTAGTTTGCAATTAAAAATGTACCATAATATAAAAGTATAAATAAAAACTAAAGACTTTATTTTTCTTTTTAAAAAATGAGCTATTAAATAGTTATGAAATGTACACAGTGTCTAAAGGCTGGAACGTGTTCTTCATTAATTCTATCAATTATACATATAATATGCCATTATTATAGTGGTCTATATAGTCATCTGTGTCATAACTGGAACTCTGGGTGACAAATGTAGGATTAAAAACCAGCAGGAACAACAACAAAATAACAAATTATAAGAGCCGAATAAGAACTCACATACACACATATAAGTCTTGTTGAAAACATTATTTCTCTGAAAGTAAGCCACTCATCAATAACCTTTTAAGTTTTGTTCAAAGGGGTCAAAAGGCAGATGGATAGGATTGATCTAGCCTCAAATGCACATAATCCATTTTCTATTACCAAAAGTCATCCTCATGAATCTTAGGTGAGTGGAACACAGCATGGGACCCAAAAAATACAGTCTCCATCTCATCATTTCATCCATTTTCCCAACAGATCTTTACTAGGGCTATGACTCTACTAGCAACATATTTCTTCAGCACATCTGGGATGTTTCAACAGTAAATTTGCCCTGCTAGCAATGCATATATAATTCTAATAATGGGGTTTGTGTTGAAATTTATAATCTGTTGAATACAAAACACCACACCAAGTGGTCTTGTTTTGTTTTCTTTTGTTTTATCCATGAAATACACCTTTATTCAGTTTGGCTGGAACCGTGATGGCGAAAATATGGCATGCATGTCAGAGGTGGTATGCAGCATCCTCTCTGTGGCATGCAAGCATGCAGGAGTGCACATATGCACGGGGGTAAGGCATGTGCGCATGCACAGGGGCATGGCACATGTGGTGGCTGCACACACATCTGTGGTGATGCGGGGTGCATGCGGGGCCGCACATACATGCGTTTGGGCACTCGGTCACCATCGCTCCACCATCAGTGGGCTAGAGGTACCTTTTTTTTCCTTACTCTTCACATTGCCACTATTTAAAGTGTAATTATTAATTTATAAATAAATAAAATAAGGAAAATATTCATTGAGGGATATAATATCAAGATGCCACTGGTGGCACATGACCTTATGCAAAATAACATTTAGGTCTGGGAAAAAGCTGCTACAAATGTAGAACCCTATTACTAAATAGAGTTTTGTGATGCTTTGATAGCTATTGATCTCAGTTCTTGGCCAGCATATCTTCCCCAGGACATGTTAGCCAGGAGCTCAGGACAGCAGATAGAGCAAGGTTAGGTGACTTCCTTCCTAACCCCAACCAGACAGTCTTTTACCATCTGGTGCTAAGGTAAGTAGATGGCCAGCAAAGTCAGTCAGATTGCTTCAGATGGTTTAAATCAGTGGTCTCAAACCTTGGCAACTTTAAGACCTGTGGACTTCAACTCTCAGAGTTCCTCAGCCAGCTTTGCTGGCTGATGAACTCTGGGAGTTGAAGTCCACAAGTCTTAAAGTTGCCAAGATTGGAGACCACTGGTTTAAATCTCTTTTCCAACTAAATCTTATTTGCCACAGGCCTACAACATACAATACAACAAACAAAAAAATATTTCAGAGCACATAGAAATGGAGTATATTTGGGTAGACCGGGTTGCCCTGATAGACCGGTCTCACTGGAAGAAAATAGTTATCTGTAAGACCGTAAAGCAGCTGCATCTTTTTTTAGCATGCCCTTTCTGTATTTTCTTTTTTTTCCTTATATTTTTTTTGGTTGGCCAAATAACACACGTTCCCTTCACCATCCTCATTTTTAAAAGTTTCTTGAACACAAATATTGAATGTAAAAGCTTATTCCAAATTGTAAGCACATCTGCTAGTTCAGATTGCCTGCTGTCAAACCTTTGCTTTCAAACATGGTACATTGAGCATGTATTTGGAAGAACCAGAGGTTTCCTGGCACATTATCAGTTTTATTCTTCAGGAACCCATTCCTTCATGTGAATTTATTTCTCCTGCACTCTCAATCTGCACCCCATCAATTACTGTCTGGATTGCCTAATCATTTTTGCATTTTTTGACTATCAAAAATGCAACCTATTTGGTTACTTATTTGAAAGAATTTGTTATTTGAAACTATTAATTTTGGCTTTTTAAAAAAACCTTAATTGGATAGAGTTATTTTCACCACATAATAACATAAGGATGAACTTGGTCAACTGTATGACTTTTGCTTTTATTGCCCTGCTCTGTTAGTTGAGTGAAATTGTTATCTGCCCTAAGAACAAACACTCCAAATACATGTAAATTAACTTCATGGGGAATGGGGGATTAAAAGCTTCTCACCTACAATGGAGGTCCTGTGTACAGTGGAGGATAAGTATAATTAGACACAAGTGATTTAACTTCTATGCTGAACAAAGTTAACTAATCTCCATTATATTTTTTGAGAGTTGTTTCCTTTTTATGCATCTTTGACAGTAGTTTTATTGTGTGTTATACCAGCAAACATTAAGTTAAATTGACCTGGATGGTTGTTGTTTGATTCTGTTGACAAGTGCAACTGAACCAAACATTACAGCAATATTTGAGCTATTCAAGATATGCCGTGCTTTTATTAGAGTGATAACCTGTTTTGGCAAAATGACAAATAGCAACCTCATCTATGGAAATAAGTTCTGTATGCTCAGCTAAACTCACTCCAAGGTAATGTAAATAAGCTTATAGTTTAAGTGCATTTCAATTTCATATTCAGGAGACCAATAGCATCAGGCACAGACATATGGAAGATGCAATATAAGCTTCCAGCAATAGATTGGCATGAAAAAAGGTTTGTGAATCTATTTTTCCTCCTTCAGTGTACGGAAAATATTCATCTACTCTTTGGAGAAAACATGAGAGGTTCGGGTGATGGAGGAATTAATGAAAATTACTTTCTTTTGTAGCAACTTGAATTAGATCAAAACAATTATAAATGCAAATTTCTTTCTCTTCTCTAATGTGGTTCTTGTACTGTTAGTATGGTTGTTAACTGTTTACAAAATTGTATATACCTATTGTGAACATTCTACTATACAGAGATCAGAAATTTATTCTTTTTTATTGAAGAGTTTTAATAGATTTTACAAATATTTCCCCTTCCCTCCCTCCACCCCAACCCTGCCCCCCCTCCAACCCTCCCTCCCCCCAACCTCCCAGAGCAAAATACGGGATATAAAGATTTATCAATCATACACTAACATAAGCTAACTAACTATAGCATCCTACCTCCTCTTGTACTTTAACTCCCTTTTTATTAAGCTAACTTTAGATAAATTGTAATATTCCTGTCAGCCTCTGCTTTGCTGCTGCTTCGGCTGCCATTGAAACAGGGAGGGGGGGCATGATATTTGGGAGGGGATTCATTGTTGTGCTGGAGGAAGATTCTGGATTTTGAACTGTCCACCTTACTGCGCATGTGGAGGAGGAGGTTTCCCGCCAAGGCCAACGGATCAGCATTCCATCCTGGTGATGCTTCTCGAAGTTATCTCACACCTGACATTTGAGAGTTTTATGATTGGACTGTGCATGGGATGCCAAGGGGAGGGGAATGAAATATACAATATATTATTCACTTCCGCGCCTAAATAACCAGACTTTGCTTAGCTTCGCTTCTATTCATTTATAATTAGTAAAAGTACACTTGATTTCTACCAATGGAGTCCTGTGGTTTTCTTTCCTGATTTTTGAATGAAGAAGGGCTGACAATTAAGCAAAGTCTCACATCCACCCCACCAGGAGCTACAACCTACCGAGGGGGGTGTTCTCACAAGAAGAAAAATAATGTCTTTGCATGTGAGTGATCAAGAGGAAACTGAAGGGGTGGCAGCAGAACCACCTTTAACTGAAAGGCTGGCTGGTCTAAGGGTGGAAGAGCTTACTGTTCGTCCCCGATGGACTTTGGGTGTGGGACAAAAAGAGGAGTCGGAGGAGTTGGATGCGGGAGTCACGAGAAGGAGACGGAAAAAAAATCAGCAGAATGGGGTGCCTGACCACATCATTTCGGATAGAGGTGTGCAATTCACCTCCGTGTTCTGGAAGGAGTTTCTTAAGCGGATTGGCTCCGCCCAGGGCCTAAGCTCCGCCCACCACCCTCAGACTAATGGGGCTTGTGAGAGGACTAATTCTGTTCTGGAGCAGTATTTACATTGTTTCATCAACTACCAGCAGATTGGGTGGACTTCACCCCTTTCCGGGTTGTATCTGGTCAAGATTTTGTACCTATCCCAGAGGTTCCTCGTGAGCAGCCACAGGTCTCGTCTCTGGCTGAGTGGAGTTCATTCATAAGCTAATTGGAATTTCTTAGTCCGATATTTATTTTGAATGTAGTCAATCCATCTTCTTCATTCCAGCTTGTATTTCTCATCTGAATAATCCTTCAAATATGCTGAGATTTTGGCCATCTCTGCTAAGTTTACTACTTTTAACGTCCATTCTTGATAAGTAGGCAAATATTCCTTCTTCCAGTACTGCACCACCAACAATCTTGCTGCCGTTGTTAAGTTCAGAATCAAATTAGTCTCTATAACTGTACAGTCTGTAATTATACCTAGCAAGAACAGCTGGGGAGTGAACTTTATCCTCTTTTTAAGAATATTTTGAATAATCCACCATATTTTTATCCAAAATGCTTTAACCTTTTTACAAGCCCACAATATATGATAATACGCAGCATCAACACAATCACATCTCCAACATTTGGATTGTAAATTCGGATACATACAAGCTAACTTTTTGGGATCTAAATGCCCTCTATAAAACATCTTATAAAAATTCTCTCTCAAGTTTTGAGCTTGTGTAAATTTTACATTTCTTACCCATATCTTTTTCCATGTTTCCATCATTATTGGTTCCTCAAAGTTTTGTGCCCATTTTATCATGCAATCTTTAACTAACTCTGTTTCAGAATCTATTTCTATCAGTACATTATACAACCTTTTTATATGCATTTGACTCTGGTCCCTAATTTGTTTTACCAAATTAGCCTCATTTTGTATGATACCAATTTTCTGATCTTTTTTCCATCTAGCCTGTAACTGTCCATACTGAAACCAGGTTTGAATCATCTTTTCCTCTCTTAATACATTCAAAGGCTTTAACTGTGGTACACCTCTTTCTATATTAAGAAGCTCTCTATATGTAATTACATCTTGTTTTTTTTCTATACCTATATTCTCTATCGTGTGTCTGGGTACTACCCACATAGGTATCTTGTCATTTAACTTATATTGGTTTCTCTTGAGACCATATAAATCTTTCGCCTTTTACAGAAATTTCTTCTTGAATGAGAAAAGATCAGTCAAATTTCACAAAAAGATTGTATTGTAGCTGCATATTTCTGAATCAAAAAAGAGAAGCTACAAAGCTTGATGGGTTTTTTTCTTTTAATAAGTAAACTGCAGTTTTCAACCATGCTAATGTTGATAGTGGGAAATGCAAAAGCAGAAAATGCCCTATATTACATATCTTTATGGATATGTGTTGTGGCCCAGCAGGTGCCGTTGGAGCTGCCACCAGACTCCGACAGCAAGGGGCCCTCTGAGTCGGCTCTGGAGCAGGTGGAGGACCATGGACAGGGTTATGACTCCGAGCAGGGCGCAGAGAGGTTGGTTGGACACCAGGTGGCACCTGAGCCTTGGACCAGTGGGGAGGAGACAAGGGAAAGTGATCCAGAAACCAGCAGTGAGTTGTTCCTGGATGCACACCATCAAAGAGCTACTTGGCGTCAAGAACAATTATGCAATTACAGGAGGTAATTGCGCTCAGCTGGTGGTCATTAGGCTCCTCCCAGACTATAAAAAAGACTGTTTGTGAAACACCCCTCTTGCAAAAGTCAACACATTGACTAAAGAGAATGTAACTAACTTGGCAGGCTGGATTGCTGCCAAGGTTTCTCTGAATTGCTGCCAAGGTTTGTCAGACTTGCTGCCAAGCTCCTTATCTGTTTGTTTGCTTGGCTTTCAGCCACAGAGATTCTGGTCTTGTTATTAAAGGACATTCTAATTAAGCTTGTTTCGGCTTTCGTAACTGGACAGAGGAGGGGGTCAGAACAGATATGTAAGCATATGATATCTTTTCTGATATTGCCCTTGGCCAGTACAAGTTTAACTATTTTCTCAACAAATGTCAAGAATGAAGTTCATCAGTACTTCACTCAAGATTTGGATTGAATATTAATGACAACAATCCCAACATTATTATATGTGTGTGCAATATTCCAGAATTGTTTTATATGTCCAAAGTCTCCCTTCTCTACCATTACAGCAAAACAATCATGCATCTGAATCCTGGGGTTAAATATTTTAATAATTGTGAATAATATTCAGCTAAAAATGGATTTGGCATTTATTTTACTATTTTGATTGAGTGCAATGGAAAAAATATATAGCGGCTGGATAGTGAAGTAGTTAGAATACAATCTTTGACATAACCGACTGGGCGTTCAAACCCCAACAGACACCTTCCTCACCCTACCAGTAGGCATCCTTGGGCACAGACTCCTAACACTTTGCCTGCCTATCTCAGTGAGACTGACCCTAACTAAGAGAGTCATACTAGCTCAGAAATTGTCCACATTAACAAGGTCCATATCAGATGTTGGAGAACCGGGACAATCTGATAATAAATGAACTACTGGAAAAAACATACAGGGACAAGACAAGATAACCTAGAATTTATGGAATGCTACTACAACACTACACCTAATGAGAGGGGATATATGAAACATATGAGGGAACTAATTGATTGACAGAAGATGTAAATCCACATTAAGAAACAGCTAGTTACCCAACACTTCAATGTAGAGAAAGCTGTTCTTACAACTTGAAGCTGACTACCTATACATTATAACCCAGATTCAAGAAGAGCTGAAGAACAATTAAATATGCACGCAACACCTGAAGCTGGAATGTTACTGTCACACCCTTAGAGTAGCACAGCACCTGATATGAAGTATAATATCTTGAATAAACCAGCTAGAGTCAACCCCCAAATTCAGTTACCAAAGCGCACTAAACATCAAGACAATTAGAAAAAGGTTAGTGTGCTGGTAGATTGACAGAAGGATATTAAGATTAAGGATAAAACTAGGCTACTAAAAAATATCTGGACCAGACTCCATCTGAAGCCCTAGAGATTGCTAAACAAAGGGCCACAGCACTGGCTACCAGGCTAAGGAGATACGCTATAGAAGCAGAGGTCAAGAAGATAGATACCCTATTCCCCAAAGAACCATCCAACATGTACTCCCAAATGTAGTGCAATAACACAGTAACAGCAGAGTCAATAACAGCAGTACTGAAAGAACACATGGGAGAAAGAATAGACACGTAACACCACAGCAAAGTGGCCACCGCCATCTCCCAAACCAGGAACCAGTCACAATCACAGTAGCAGACATCCAACAGAGCTGGATAGCATCTGGCCCAGATGTGATCCACAATTACTAAACAAACTAACAGCAGTGCATGAATGCTTAGCAGCACAGATGAGCTAGCTGCTTCTTACAGGCTCTCACCCAGACTGACTAACCCAAGCACAGTGCTAAGCAAAAAAAAAAAAACAACCCCACAATGGTAACAGAACCATTCAAGTACCAGCCCATAACTTCTCCCACAACATGGAAAGTCCTATCAGGTATCATAGCTGCCAAACTATAGAACCATATGACCCAAGCATAGAAAGGAACAATGCCAGAGAATCAAAATATCAGTTGCTCATAGATAAAGCAGTCACCCAAGACTCAAGGTGATAGATGTAGCAGTGCCAAGGTACAGCAACATCAGGGAGAAGGATTGTGAGAAGCTGGAGAAATACCAGGGACAAACTAGAAAGGACATGGAGGGTAAAGGCCAAAGTGATCCTGATGGGAGTCGGAGCACTTGGAGCTGTAACTCCTAAGCTAAGACACTGTGCAGAACCCTCAAATTCCCAGGCCTCTGACTGGACCTAAGACCGAGGAAGACCATTTATAACAGGGAATATGATAGGTAGGAAGGTAGGTAGGTAGGTAGGTAGATGATAGATGATAGATGATAGATGATAGATGATAGATGATAGATGATAGATGATAGATGATAGATGATAGATGATAGATGATAGATGATAGATGATAGATGATAGATGATAGATGATAGATGATAGATGATAGATGATAGATGATAGATGATAGATGATAGATGATAGATGATAGATGATAGATGATAGATGAGAGAGAGAGAGAGAGAGAGAGAGAGAGAGAGAGAGAGAGAATAGGTAGGTAGGTAGGTAGGTAGGTAGGTAGGCAGGTAGGCAGGCAGGCACTTCTCTTAATTATGAAATGATCAAGAGCTGTATGTGACTGTCCTATTTTTCTTTTCAGAAAAATCTTGGCCTGGTTTGTACCCTACCTGGCTCCCCACAGTTCAGCTAAAGCTTAAGAGGTTTTCAAGGGAGAAATCTTTCTAAATGGCTTTTGGAAATCAGGAAATGTACCCAGCCAGAAAAACTGGATTGAAAAAAAATAGTATATATCAATATAATCAACTTTGGCCACACTGTATTGTTTATGTACATTCAAGCCACAAAAGAAATTCAAAAGAAATTATACTGCAACCCCTTAAGCAATAAACCTTTTTATAGGATTTGTCTGTTTTGATTTTAATTGTTTGTTTGCTTTTTATATTCAAAGTTTCATTAAGCTGTTCACAAATACCTCAAGACTTTATTAATTGCCAAAGTTCAAAAGATACAATTAGCATATTTCTAAAGTTGTTTTTAAATAGCATACATTGAATTGTGTTGCCTATATTTTCAGTCTCCTATTGACCCAGTCTGAAGAAATTATTTTCAATATCCTTTCAATATTCTTAGTTTTTACCATTCCATATAATTCACAACTGCTGCCAGATTATGCTCTATTCTATAGCCAATAACTACTATGTATAATTGAAATTAATTAAACTAAGATGATATAAAGATATTTATCTGATTACTCTATAAAAATGTATTATTATTACGGTTGGTCTCACAGTCAGTCAGATGGAGCCCTTCCCAAGGACCAAGGACAGTCAGATGATGTTTGATGGTATTAAAGGTATCATTGCAGAATGTAAGATACTCTAAGTAAAGCTTCCTTTTGCAACTGACTAATGGTGATTTGCTAATGCCAATGGTATGCAAATGATGCTCCAGATGTTTTGTGATTGCACCCAAATCATATATTACTAAAGGTACTATCTTTGATTTCTTTTGTTACAGTCTTTCTGTTTCTATTTCTAATTGCAAGTCTTTATATTTTCTAATGTGCTCCAGTTCTTTCTCTTCTATTTTGTTGTCTCCAGGTACTGCAATATCAACTACTGTATATAGACTGTCTTGTCTTTCTTACTGGCAATTGTTAAGTCTGAGTGTTATGTATGGCAGCTGCTTATCTTCCATAGCACTTTAGCTTCTTCGTTTTCTATTATTTTGTCTATTTTGTGGTGACTTCAGTTTTTAGTTACAGGTATTTTTATTCTTTATTCTTTATTTATTTATTTGTATGCCATCTTTATTATTTATACAAATAATCCAAGGCAGCAAACATATCATGGTGTACTAGCTTTAGTACCTTTCTTCACTGTCCTTCAGATATTTTTCCAATGCCCTTTTTTTTTCTTCCAACTGCCTGGTATATTTGCAACATGCTTCCTGGTAAATACAGTCTTGCCAACATCATTATGTAGATGAAGGGCATGATTCATTGTCATTATTTTTCTGGTCTTCCTATCCAAGGCTTTTAGTTCTGCTTGGAACTAGTCCACTTCCAGCTGTGTATCTGAATAACTGGAATTAAAAAGGTAAAGTTTCTCCTGTTCAGTCTTATCCAACTCTAGGGGGTAGTCCTGATTTCCTATTCTTAGTCAAGGAAGACCGCATTTTCTGAAGACTCTTCCATGGTCATGTGGCCAGCAGGACTATATGCCAAGACACAGGGAATACTGTTACCTCCCCACCAAAGTGGTATCTATTCATCTACTCGCATTTGTATGCTTTCAAACTGCTAGGTTGACAGAAGCTGGTACAAGTAACAGGCACTCCCCACATCACATGGTGCTAGTATTTCGAACCTGGGCTGTCACCTTTCCAGCTGACAAGCTCAGTGTCTTTAACCACTGAGCCATTGTGCCCAATGACTGCAATTATCTAGGTGAGTGATGGCTAATCTTTTTGTCGTTGCGTGCCAAAAGTGTGCGCACACACACATGTGCATCCAGAATGCAATGTGTATGTGACACTCCATGTGCTCCACCCACCATGCATGCACCGCAAACCCCCACACATGTGCATGTGACCCCCTGCACTCCCCTGCCCATACATGCATGACCCCCCCATACTCCCCCACCCCTCATGCATGCATGCACAACCCCCTGCATGTACCCCACCCCTGCACATGCACCACATGCATAGGCCCTGCGTACGCGTGGCAGAGACCCAAAAACCAGTTCGCAGGAGGGAGGTTCGTGCACATGTGTAGTGGAGCTGAGCTAGGCCGACAGCTTGGCTGTGCCTGCCACCTGTGGCACGCGTGCTATAGGTTTGCCATCATGGACCTATTATTTCCTACAGTCAGTTTGGACCTTAAGATCTTCTTCACTCTCCTGGCATTATTATTCTAATGTTGCATAAGCAACCAATGATCTCTAAGAATAAACTTTTAAAAATGCATATAGTCATATTAAATATAAATATTAATTCATTGTTTTAACCAACAAAACAATTTAGAGTTTTGTTTATTTACTGTGATAGTTTAATAATTTAGTTGTTTTAAAGTGTTTATTAGCAGCAACAAAGGGCTGATGTAGAGTGAGGTTTGGTAGTTCATACAATCATTATGAGATTGCAGACACTCAAATTCTATAGCAGTTAATGTTGTTCATCTATAGGTGCATACATTTTAATTCACTGGGCATAAATCACATCACCACCTTTTTTGGTAAATAACATTTTATAAATTGTATGACACAAACAAAATGTGTGTTGCTGACTTTAGGGGTTTGCACCTGAGTACTTCAGAGTGTAAACAGATTTATTCTGGAGAGTTGCACTGAATTAATTGCCTACACTGATCTCATTTTGAAATCCCTAATTTACAGCTTGCTAGAAAGTGATAATTCCCTAATCTATCTAATAAAAATGTATGACTACAAATAAGGTAAAAAATGAAACACGTGGTATTTTGAGCTAGAATTCAAATACTTCAGCACTCTCATAGGTTCATGGCATTCGGGTGGCACTTCCCAAAACAACAGTCACTCTGGAAAATGCTCTTGACTGTGCATCAAAAAAGTTTGGGAGAAAGTAATATTACTCTGCCCTCAAAGAATGTGTGACTCTTTTTATCACTGAGACACCAAAAGATGCCCCCACTTTCTGTGCTTCTTGAAATGGCCACTGATAAGTAAACCTGTTAATCTAAGTGCCTTCCTATCCTAAGAATCGACCAAAATTTCTGGTTGGATTTTTAATGCACTGGTTGGGAAAGTTATCCTACAGCAATAGTAAAACCAAATAAATTTAGCTTTGTCTGATAATCCTGATTCAGTTCAACGTGAAGAAAGTCTAGGCAAGGGAACAAAAATTTGCTGAAATGTTTTTATTTATTTTCTTTCAGATTTTAAATTGCTGAAATGTTTAACACAGGATAGAAGCATAAAAATAAATTGTTCGTTTTACTCTGTTAGGAAAAGTTCTACAAGTTTATGACTGTCCTTTTCTTCCCAGGCAAGGCTCTGGATTAGCCAATGTAAAGATTTCTCATATTGGTTTACTGGTAGGGCTGGATGCTTTCCATCAAACATGCAAGTCAAGATACTGTCATATCTCTGTGAAATTCCCTTTAATTTAGTTAACTTAATTGTTCATGGAGGCCAGTGATTAACTACAATTACGGAGTGTTGAGTATATCCTAAATAGAATATGGAGCTAAACCTAAAATATTTTAAATATTTTTTTAAATTAATAAATGCCTCTTTGATGCTTTGCTTGGTTTATTAGGAGAACTGTAGTCCAAAGCAGTGTGAGCCCTCAATTACATACACAGCCTGGCAATCCTTTGAACATAATGGATGATTATTTAGCAGAAAGTTTAGCAATTTAGCTGAAAGAAAGAAAAAAGCAAAAAGAAACCATTTGAGCATTATGGTTTAAAATTGCATTGGTATCAGCTGGGAAAGTTCTCTAGCTAAACCCTTTTTTCTGCTCTTCCTTCTCTTTGTTACTTTAAGCCTGAATATACATTTCGGGCCTAAGTTACATGGAAATATATGTAAAAAGCATTCCTGCTACTTGCAGAGCTCATTCTTTAACATGAAACTGTACAGAACAGCAACAACAAAAGCCAATGGAGATAGATCAGATTAAACCGGATTTTGGGAAACCTCCCCAGATATACAGTATGTGGATGCTTTTTTAGAAATATTTTATAATCTAGTTTCGGCAACAGGCATTTACACAGAAATAATTAATGTCCAATGTAACTCTTGGGATGCTGGGATGCCTGCTTGATTCCTTGCCCCACCAGTTTTTTTTAAAATGGAACTCTAATATTAACACATTCAGTACACATGAGAAATAGTGTCTACTTTTGAAGAAGATGGGTTGAGTGGTCCCTTTCCTTAGATTGGATTCCACTTCATTGTCACCATCTTGGTCCTATCAATTGTCCCTCTGGGCACAATCAGCATTACTGCCTGGAAATTAAGGGATGAGACATGGTTCTTGCTGCATCTGAAACCAAGTCTTATTGCCTTTGTGTTCTTCAAATTTCATTTAAATTTGATTCTCTACTGCACCAAACCTTTTCTTTCAACCCCAATTTCTATTATCCTATTCTACTATCCCACCCTGTTCCATCATAAGACTCAGGTAAAGTTTTCTCATACTTTTGAGTGGCAGCTGCAGAGAGCAATTCATTCAGAGTAAAAGTAAGGTGAATAACAGCCAGACAGGTAAGTTTTAATTTTACAGGCTATCATTGATGACTAGAACTAAAGGACATTGTACCTGTATTACTGAACATTGCTCAATCTTTTTAGGATTGAGCCTGCCAATATCGCTAGCTTTTTTGGCATTGTCTTTGTTGCATTTGGAAAATAAACTTTTAAGAAGAGGAGAAGGTTCTGTAAATGTAAACTGTGATTCTCCTTATAGCTTTTTATAAATAACAGGGCTTACAATAGACAATGACTGTGTTTTTCAAAATACCCTACATATGCTAAGATGTTTTAAAAGCATTTTGAAGTGCTACATTTTAAATAGTCAAAGCAATATATTTAGATATAGATTTTTTTAAGATTGCCAAAAGCCCTCAAACTCTGCATTTATGTGTGTGTGTGTGTATATATAAATGCATACATACATACACACACACACACACACACACACCATATACCACGAACCATTAGAAAACTCAAAGTAGAAACAGCATTTTGTTTTTTTCTTTAAAAAAACTTAATTCCTTCCAATTTTGGTTGCAGAATACAACCATTTTAAGGAAGATGTGCTCATTCCACAATGACAGATTTTGCCTGTGCTGCTGCAGCCTTTACCTTCTTTCAGTTTCAATTTTTGGGATGAAGAGATTTGCTCTATGCATGTAACACTGGCTCTGTTGGAGGGTGGGTTCCTGCCAGTTCTAACCTCTTCTATAGAAGAGGTTGCACAAATCTACAGTGCCGTTTAGAACCGGCTCCAGCTCCCTCCCCCCGCCCATCCACACATCATCAAGATGAAGAGCGAGAGGAAGAATTCTGGGAGTTGAAGTCCACAAGTCTTAAAGCTGTCAAGTTTGAACACCCCTGGGGTTTTTTTTCTAAAGGGTTAGGGGTGCAAGGGTCTGGTAACTTGACAGCTTTAAGACACCCGTGCTTCAAATGCTAGAGTTTCTGAGCCAACATTTTGGTTGCTAAGCAAGAGCATTGTTAAGTGAGTTTCACCGCATTTTACAAGTTGGCCACGCCCACCCAGTCAAATGGCTGGCAAGCCACTCCCACCCAGTCACAGGGCCGGCAAGCCACTCCCATCTGGTCACATGGCTGGCAAGCCACTCCCACAAAGCAGGCCACACCTACAGAAGAGATTCTAAAAAAATTTGAAACCCACCACTGCTCTGTAGCTTTGGTAGCCATTGCTGACCAGCTCTTGGGTATGCAGTACTGCCTTTGCATATTCTCAAAGGCCAATCTTATTTTATTTTTTTTAAAGGCATTTAGAAAACAAACAAGGAGTGGCCAGGACAGTGCTTGAATGCATGCCCAAAAATTAAGCTTGGTTTTCAAACAATTGTAATCAACAACATCTCTAACTGCTGACCACAGATTCATAAGTGATTTAACAATGAAGGATGAAATTATTCGCCACACGCACAGGGCCGTGGAAAAAAGTGTAACATGAGTTAGGGTGGGGAGGCTGCTGCCCTTATCCTGTTTAATAGCATAGAGGAGATTCAGAAGGTTTGTGAAGTGCAGAAGCTGAGATTTATACTTCATTTAGAAATTGTTGCAAAAATAATTTTCTGCTGCCACCTTGTGGCATTATTTGGTGTGGTTTTTTTTAAAAAAAAAAACCCACAATGTATTACGGAATGGGGTTTTAAAAAATGATCCACAAATGGAACATCAATATCTTTTATATTTTGAACATGAAAGCAGTTTATCTTTAAATTTCACCTTTCAGACACATTCAGTTGATGTGTTATAAGTACATGCCCACACATGCACCATTATCACCATCGGCACCTCCTTCAGTTGGCCAGTTTTTGACTTATGAAACTTTATTAAAAGTCTTTATCACCTTGTTTCTCATTTTTGTATACTATGTTTTATTTTTTGTTGTTAAGCTTGAATGTATGCTTTTATTTCATTTTGTTTATTTGTTTTTGTGTTTTGTAATTTACTCTTTATGATAAAATAATGAATAATATTTTTAAAAGTCTTTGTTACCACCACAGTGGTGACGCTATGTAAAGCCAAAGGATTATTTTAGATGGTATATATACGTAGTCTGAAAATGAAAGACACCAACCCCTACAGCCATGTCTATTACATTGCTGGCAGTGGGGTGGAGGGAGTGTAGCTTAAAGTCATTGTCGATTTCTGGTGAGTTTTCCTGGCAAAGTTTCAGAAGTGGTTTACCATTGTCTAGTTCCTAGGACTGAGAGAGAGAGTGACTGGCCCAAGGTCACCCAGCTCTGTTTGTGCATAAAACAGACTAGAACTCACAGCCTCTTGGTTTCTAGTCTGATGGTTTAACCACATCAATCTGACTATCTGTGACCTTGCCCTCTAAAACAGGGGTGTCAAACTGGATTTCTTCAAGGGCCAGATCAGCATTGTAGTTCTCCTCCGCAGGCTGGCTGGGGGGGGGCAAGGAGGGGGAAGATGGGATGGACGCTTCCTGTAGCAACTTGCCAGTCAAAACAAGATTTAGGGGGGCTGTGCACGACCCCTCTGCGGCCCGTTTTCAGCTTCCACGGCCTCCTGAAGCACTCTGCTGGCTGTGGGAAGACGTGTGAGACCCCTTGCGCCCCGTTTTCAGACTCCATGGCCTCCTGCAGCACTCTGCCAGCTGAAAACAGGCTACAGAAGGATTGCACCTGGCCCCCCATGGCCCATTTTGGCCAGCAGTTGCACCCCGGGCCAGTCCTTTAATATTTCCAGGCTGGCATGGGACACTGGTTTCACACCCCTGCTCTAAAATAATATTAAGTTTGATCTCCAGCTACTGAAAGCTATCCATAAGCCTCTATAAAGCTCTTGCACAGGAAGAAAATAATAGAAACTATCTTTAAAATAAAACATAATTTTAAAAAGATATTTAGAGATAAAAATATGCTAATTCACCTAAACCTTTATTTTCATTCATTTCATTTATTCATTTATATGTCTTTTAATGTTATAACAGTGCCTATTGCTTTAATTTTCAGTGTTTGACCATTGTTAGTCTTTATAATACTTTATGATAGTTTATACTGCAGTTGGTTTTGCAAGCCAGTCGGAGTTATTAAAGGAATATATAATAAGTAATTTTCAGAAATAACTTTTTTAAAACTGAGAAGAAATAACTAGTAAAATGTATGGCTAAAGCATTCTGCAGTGGTAACAGTGATAGTAAATAAAAAGTCAAGGCCAAACCATGATTACAAATGGAGAGTTTTATCAGTTCAGGCTGATAAACCGATTAACCTACCTTGCCAAAGATATCTCTCAAGAGTAATTGACATGCTGAGAAATGTCTTATTAAATTACTGCAATGTGTTTTATGGAGGCTACCTTTGAAAACAGTCTGGAGATATCACTGGCTGATATACACATGTTCTGCTAATGTATTGCCATATGGAACACCTCTGATGCCCAGTTTCAAGTAATGCTACGTCAGTGTCTTTGTTCCTATTTTATTTGCCCCATTTGTGAGGTTGTGGATGCAAATTAAACAGGGAAAACATATATGGGGGTACAAGTAACATTTAAAAGTTCTTTAAAAATTTATTATCAATAAATTTTCAATTATCAATCAAATGTTTCTTTAAATTTAAGAAATCATGTTCTTTCTTCCCTTGTTCTTTTTTTTTTTTTTTTTGGATCCCTGGGCCATGTAAGAGGCACATGATCATACATGTGTTGTCAGATGAACATGTAGCAATGCACCATCAGAATATCATCCCCTTGTTACTAATTTTAACATCATGTATTATGTGATATTCTTCTTGCGGTTCATCATTTTATACATTGTATTATTAATTACTTGTGTATTGTCCTATAATGGTAAAAAAAAAACTGTTTGCCACTAAGAGTTGGCAATGACTTAATGGCACATAATCAATGAATCTTGGTCATGGAACTCTAGTCATATAAAAGAGGAACAAATATTTAGCCGAAATAAACATTTTTTAAGACTCTTTTTGTTCATTTCCTTTTCTACTTTGTGTTCTTTAGGTCCACCTCGTTTGAATAATGTACTCAATTCAAGAAATCTAATTCGTTATTATGATAGTTATTTATACTAGCAGTCCCCAACCTTTCTGGTTCTCAAGACCAACAACAGTGGGGGTGGTGGCAAGGGGGGAGGAATGGCTTTGCATGCACACCCACCGCCTGTGCAAATGGAGCTTCATGCACTCATGTGCTCCCCTGCCATTTGTGTGGCCTGGTTCCTGGTACAGGGCTGCAGACCAAGAGTTTGTAACCTCTGATTTAGACTACAGATTATGCCAAAAGAACTGTAGATTTTCATAATAAAATCATTTATTCTAAGATTTCACAATATTATGGAATATTTCAGATCCACTGGAATGCACCAAGATATTTTAGGCAATTGCCTCTGACCCACCCCATTCAACTTTAGGCATTAGAACTAGCAAGAAGATTACCGTATTTTCACCCATATAACCCGCCCACGCAAATAACCCGCCCACGTGAATAACCTGCAGATTTTCAAGATCGTGTAAAATGTTTCCCGTATACCCCGCCCACTTATATAACCCGCAACGAGTAAGCCGTCGGCAAACATTACATTAGCGCTATTCCATCGGACCTACCCATTAAAACCAATCGGAGGAGAAAGCCTGGGCGAGCTGGGGAGGGGTTGGAGGAACTCAACTCAAGGGAGAGATCTTGAAATTCAATAGAAAAAAAAAATGCGGACGCCGCTCCTCCTGCCGCACGTGTCGTGTGTGTGTGTGTGTGTGTCGTCTCCCAGATAAAATGCACCACTTGGGTTGGCCCTGTTAACTGGAGAGAGAAAGGGACGGTGTTTTTTTTTGTAAACCAAAATGCTTCAGCAGTGAAGCCCTTTCACAGAGCAAAGCAGAAGAAGGGAGGGGTGTGTGTGTGTGTGTGAAAATGGAGCCACGGCCGCGCCGCCGCCTGCTCCCCTTCCCTTCCTGCCGGACTTCCAAGCCCAGAGAAGGCGAGGGGCTGCAGAATCCGGGCTTCCTCCCACCTCCTGCTTCTTCCTGGTCGCTTCGCCCATAGCCAGGGGTGGGGTTTTCACGAAGGCGTCCTGAAACCCAAGCAGGAAAAGGGAGAAAAGGAGCCCGAGCCGGAAAGCACCAGATCCTCCCCCCTTCACGAGAACAACTGCCTGCCACAGTTGTTCGCAAGTTCACGCATCGTTTTAATGTCGGCGGAAGGCTGTCCCAAGAGAGGACGAGCTGTGGCTTAGGTGAAACGGTTAAACTTCTGGTACCTCTACGCGAGCCCATCTCCTGCCCGGAGTTTGTTCACGCTTCCCTTCTCTTTATAGGAAGAGTACGGTACATTGAAGGGAGGGAAGGAAGGAAGGACGCGGGAGAATCGGGATCGTTTGTAGGTGAAGCGTCGGATGCGGCTTTAACGAGGCGGGGGTCCCTTTTGCTCCGAGCGTTCCCCTCCGAGGAAGGGAAGGGGAGGCGGCAAAATAAATAAAGGCAAAACATGCCCTCAATTTACAGCAAGCCCGTGCAGCCCAGCAGCTTTAAGTTTGCCCACAAAGGATTCTTTTTATGTTTCAAAAACATTTTAACCTTTCTCTCCTCTCCCACACGACGACTAAGAGCCTCTCAGATACGGTGGGGCTCGAAGTGCCTCCCGTGAGGAACGGTAGACGCTCTCTCCTCCCCAGCCCCCCAGCTGCACACTTTCCCAGAGTCCCGGGCCCTTGAGGGTGGGGGTGGGGTGAACCAAAGAGGAAAAAGTGTGGGGGGGTTGAGGAAGCACCGGGGGCTCCGAGGGCGGAAAAAGGGGTTTCCCCGGAGCTTTCAACGGCCTTTAGAGAACTAACCTCGCCAGCCAGTACGGTAGGTCGTTTGGAGCTCTCAAGGCCGCCTCACACGGCCACTGCTTGCCCTTTTTCTGTCAGCGTCTCACACCCCCCCCCCAAAAGGAGATTCCCTCGTTGCGTGGCGTCTCCCAGATAAAATGCACCACTTGGGTTGGCCCTGTTAACTGGAGAGAGAAAGGGACGGTGTTTTTTTTTTTTAAAACCAAAATGCTTCGGCAGTGAAGCCCTTTCACAGAGCAAAGCAGAAGAAGGGAGGGGTGTGTGTGTGTGTGTGAAAACGGAGCCACAGCCGCGCCGCCGCCTCCTCCCCTTCCCTTCCTGCTTCCAAGCCCAGAGAAGGCGAGGGGCTGCAGAATCTGGGCTTCCTCTCACCTCCTGCTTCTTCCTGGTCACTTCGCCCATAGCCAGGGGTGGGGTTTTCACGAAGGCGTCCCGAAACCCAAGCAGGAAAAGGGAGAAAAGGAGTCCGAGCCGCCGAGCCAGCCCACTGCCGCGAGGAAAGTGGTGGTCCCAAGCTCTCCCTTTACCGGTAGTTAATCTGTGTAAAATATTTTGCGTATACCCCGCCCACTTTTATACCCCGCAGGGGGGCGCTGTGCATGTAAAAAACGCATATAACCCGCGGGTTATATGGGTGAAAATACGGTACATGCCTAGTATTATGTCTTGTCATGCTATATTTAGAAGTTTCAAATTCCACAAATGTTCATGAAATTGAAGCTCTCTAATTGTCCTGGTGGGCAAGAGGAGGTAACCATAAAGAATCTGAAGCTATTCACGAGTGCACTATATTTGGAAACTAAGAGCAAGGGGAGTGGACACTTTCCAATAAATGAAAGATGAAGGCATGGTACACAAGTAACAGCAAAGAAAAATTAAATTGTGCATGAGTACATTTTAGAGGGACACAAAATGCAAAAAGAAATTAAATGCATGAGCAGAGTGTGAAAAACCCCCGGCAATTATAGAGAAGGTACAATTGTAGCCATAAACCATAAAATGAGGCATCTGTTTTATATGCCAAGAAAATTTGTTAAGAAAAAAGTATAAAATAAATTGTTAGCTGACACTGCTATGACATGGAAAAATTACAGCAAATCAAACACCTGGAGGGTACCAGATTGGGGAAGACTATACAACCACTGAGTGCCTACTCAGGAATACATTTAGAATCATTTGTTTCTATCATGAATAAATGTAAAAAAGAAGAAAAAAGATTGTTTTATAGATATATACAGTACATTTATCACAGTCATTGGCACTCCACTTGTTCTGTTGAGCTATCAATAACCTTAAGATGGCAGGCTGCATTTAGCCCTTACAGCACACTGACAAAATTTGGTAGAAAAGATATAAAATGATGGAGCAAAATGGGTTGAAGGCACTCTACAACATCTTTACATTTCAATTCCATCAGAAGAAACAGCAGTAACAGTAATAAAGGGCACCCCAAGTTTGAAGGTCCCTAAACTGAATGCCCAATGATCATTTATATCCAGAAAACTAGAGTTGATAATCTCTGAAATCTACTGCCATGTTCCTTGTGGAAAGCTTTCTGAAATATTGCTTTATATTACTTTTACTAGTGGCTGTGGAAATGTTACTGTGTATTCTAGGGAGAGACTATAAAAAGACAGATGGGGGTGTTCTTGCTGCATTACATCCAATTTTATTGGTGTTAAAGTAAGCTGCTAAAAAGAAAAGATCCATTTTATACCATTGCTTTTCATATTTAGTGTGATTTAAATGTTTAATTACTTCTTGGGTCATTAGGATTTACTCATTCATCATTAATATACTGTAAGTGGCCATGTAATACATTGGCTGTTTTATTATTAGAATTATATCTGTGGGATAAATCTACAAAGCAAGTTTTTGGCAGCAGTTTTCAACAAATGAGTAGTGTTACTGTTGACTATATAGCTTTTAAAAAAATCTCATTTGTGTTTTACAAAATTTGGTCATGGGTCATTTTAAAACATCAACTACTGTGTAGAGCATATTTCTAATATGATAAACTTAAGATCTGATCTTAAGCCATATCAAAGCTACCATAGCTTCCCTCAGTTCTTTCCAAACAAAGAGAGCTTTATAACATTAAGGACTCTTCCAGACAACCTGTTTGTTTTCTGTTGTCTATGCTCTGTGATTGCACAGATAACTTCTTTCAATATTAATGGTGCCTGCAGAATCCTGGGAGCAAATCAGACACTTCCCTTCCAGCCACAGAAGTCCTGTTAGTGTTCATTTTCCAGTCAGCAGGAACTGCCTTACCCCATCCTCTTAATTTTGTATTAAAAGCACCTTCCCCACTATAATGGGAAGACTCTCAGCCTGTTGTGTCCTGTTATCTACTATCACTATGGGATAGAATATGTCATGCAACAGAATCCATTCCTTCCCATTCAGCAGCAAAATTCTGGACAGAGTGCATTTCTTGGCAATACTCCACAATTGTAGTGAGAATAAACATGACAAAATACAAGTTCCTGGTAAAGAGGATGGGGAAATTCAGTTTGCTTTAATGTGGCAGCTGCACCCATAACTAGAAAAGTCATGAGAATAAAGCAAAACTTAAGGGTAACTAATAAATTGTGCTGTATTCAGTTACAAGATTCCAAAATGATTCTATGGAGCATTATATTTCTCAAACCTGGCAACTTTTAAATGTGTGGCAGAGGTGGTATTCAGCAGGTTCTGACCAGTTCTGGAGAACCGGTAATGGAAATTTTGAGTAGTTTCGAGAACCAGTAAATACCACCTCTGACTGGCCCCATCTATTCTCTGCCTCTCGAGTCCAAGCTAATCAGGAAGGAATGGGGATTTTACAGTATCCTTCCCCTTCCACACCCACCAAACTGCAGAACTGGTAGAAAAAAAATTTGAATCCCACCACTGATGTGTGGAGTTCAACTCTCAAAATTCATGGTTGGTTGAGGATTTCGGGAGTTGAAATCCACACGTCTAAATATTGCCAAGTTTGAGAAACACTGCTATACAAAGATAAAAAAGAATACCATTATTCTTTCTGATTAAGTAAGGTTCCTCCAATAATGAACAGCATTTGGCCTGTGCTGCTGCATTTCCCTTTGCTCTTACCTGTCCAAGCAGCAGCACTGATTCCTATCTCCTTATCTTGGAGAGCCCTGGTTTCATTTAACTCTGGGATATAATACCAGAAGAAAGAGTGAGTGTAACAGATGCAGCAGAGAAGACTGTTCTCCTTAATCAAGCTACTCAAGATGGCACCGTGTTGTTCTGTTTGTGAATATGGAATCGTGGTTTATGCCTGTAGCCCACCACCTTCAATGTTTTTAAGACAAAGTGACTGCTCAGCTTCACAGAAAGCTAAAGAATTATTCTTTTTCTCTTTGACCTGGAATGTCAGGGATCTAATAGGATATTCCAAATGACTTGCTTATTCTTCTTAATCTGAACTGTTACATATGCATGTGTGTGTGTGAGTGAGAGGGAGAGAGTGAATGAGTGTGGGTGTGTGTTTGTGAGCAAGAACGAGAGGGAGGGAGAGGAGGAGAGAGAGAAGGGGAAAGTTTCTGAGCATAGGTCTTTGGTAGCTTGTCTGAAATCTGTAATGGAATTCAGATCCTGGTACTAAATGTTTTTAATGCTAGCAAAGTTATTAAAATGTTTAAAGAAAAATATACTTTGTAAAATGTTTTGAAGCACAGGCATATCTCATTTTATTGTGCTTCGCTTTATTGTGTTTTGCAGATATTGCATTTTTTTACAAGACCCTCCAGCAGCAAAAAGATTATGATTTGCTAGAGGCTCAGATGATGATTTGCATTTTTTAGCTCTAAAGTATTTTTTAATTAAGGTATCCACATTTTTGTGGTTTTGAGACATAATGCTATTGCACACTTAATAGACTGCAGTATAATGTGAGCATAACCTTTATATGCACTAGGAAACCCCAAAATTCATATAAACGGCTGTATTGCAATATCCGTAATACTGATTGGCCTGGAACGAAACCTGCCATATCTCTAAGGTATGCCGTATATGGCCCGCTGAGCAAGATTAATGAGAAGGATTAATGTTCTTGCTCATTTGTTTCAGATCTCCCCGAACTGTTTTAGGATTTCCCATCCACTCTGCCTTCTTTCATGGAAAGGTTAATGCTAGAGCTGAAAGAAAGGTCACTTCTTCACCTCTGATATAATCCTGCCTACACACAGTGACTTGAAGTTAATTTGTCCCGTGTATATGTTGTCCTTTTCATTGAGTTGCTGCTATCTGCCTGCCTGCTTGCCTTGCCACACTAAACCTTTTAAGGGTAACCAGAGCACACCACTGGGGGGTGGGGAGGGGTGTAAGGGCAGGAGATGAGAAAAAAGAAAGGAGACTAAATTTATTTTACACGAATGGCATTGACTGTACAAGTAGTACAGTCTGCATTTAAAATCACAATGGAGCCCAACATTTCTGTTGTTAAGCAAGTATTAAGTTGTCTGTTTTATGAGCTTCCTTGCCACAGTTGTTAAGTGAATCATTTGTTAAGTTAGTAACATGGTTGTTAAGTGAATCTGGCTTCCCCACTGACTTTGTCAGAAGGTTGCACTGGGACACTAAACCAGTGGTCTCCAACCTCGGCAACTTTAAGACTTGTGGACTTCAACTCCCAGCTTTGCTGGCTGAGGAACTCTGGGAGTTGAAGTCCACAAGTCTTAAAGTTGCCAAGGTTGGAGACCACTGCACTAAAACATCATATGATATAGGCCAGTTGCCAAGTGTCTGGATTTTAATCACATGACCAATGACAGAAAAATGATTGTAAATCACTTTTTCATCACTATTGTAACTTTGAAATGTCACTAAATGAATGAATGATTTTTTTTTTCATAAGCAGTCAGGCAATCATCAATTGCATTTTAATAATTGAGCAAACAAAAAAGCAACAATACCATTTTAGATAGCTAATAAAGATGATATTGCTGTG
The DNA here is from genome assembly GCF_051295495.1 of Thamnophis sirtalis. NCBI lineage: Eukaryota > Metazoa > Chordata > Lepidosauria > Squamata > Natricidae > Thamnophis > Thamnophis sirtalis. The sequence continues at coordinate 44,357,773 of NW_028261389.1, read as the reverse complement.
TTTTTGAAATTCCCATTGACAACTCCAGATAGCAAATTCATAGTTATGATTCTTCAGTGTTTTCTGATTTGCTATCTTAGTCAGTCTTCCAAGGCAGAGGCTGTCTAGTGCTTACCAGTCTTATTTATTTAGGCAATTTACGTGCTACTGAGTTTCAGAAAAGATCCTGTACTTCACATGTGGACAAGCATGTTTCCAAAGAGCATTATATGTATTCCTCTGTCAGGTATGTGCCATTGATAACTTGATTTCTATAATGGCAACTCTCTTCTATTTACAGGTAGTCCTTGACTTATAACTGGTTGCTTAGGGACTGTTTGAAATTATGACAGACATCCCAAAAGCTACTTATGACCTGATTCTGAAGTTCCAATGTCCTGAAGCCACCCTCCCATGGTCACATTTTGGGTGTTTGGCAACCAGCCTGCATTTACTGCTGTTTGCAGCATCCCTAGTCACCTGACTGCAATTTACAAAGTTTTTGCTTTCCAGTTTGGGGCAAAAAAATGGCCCATTCTCATGTAGAAAAGAATCCTGGTAAGAATGCAGTACTGCAAGCAAATCTGCCGACTGCCAGCAGTTTGATCCTGAAAGGCTCAATCCTTCCGAAGTTGATAAAATGAGGACCCAAATGGTTGGGGGTAATATGCTGACTCTGTAAACCACAGGTGTCAAACCTTGCTGGGTCACGTTGCCAACATATGGCATTTTGTGATGTTTTTCCCCTTTGTGGAGCTGGGGAGGGAGTGGCCTGTATATGATGCATCCCGCCTGCGGGCTGCCAGTTTGACACCCCTGCTGTAAACCATTTATAGAGGGCTGTAAAGCACTATGAAGCTGTATATAAGTCTAAATGCTAATGCTAGTGCTAAAAACAGGCTGTATCTCAGATGGATATGAGAGCCAAATGTGATAAAAAAGAAGAAACATGTTTTAAAATGTTCTTACACATTATTTTTTTTAAAAAATACTGATATATACAAGTGTGAACCAAATTATGAGAGGAATTATAATGAAAAAGTGAATAGGAATAGAGGTATTGGAAAGGTCTGCACTGCAAATAGAATGATTGGCCTTGAATTCAAGTGCTTGCCATTGGTAAATGTAATGCAAAAAAAGAAGAAGAAAAATAAAAATAAACAATACAATGCAAGTAATGTAACTATATGTTTGGGGTAACCAAATTCAAACATATCTGAAACAATAGAGGAAGCAACCTGACACTTCCCCATGTTTATTCATTAACTAAATGGAAAAGTGTTGAACTGTGAAGCAGCCCTGCAGACAATTTCAGGGATTGTCAGCAGATCTTAGGCAGACATTTACATGCTTGAGAAAAAGGAATGTACTTCAGGTCAGGTCAGCTGTAATTCATAGTCATGACAAGTTGATCACCAGGAAGCTGAATGACAGTGTGCTCTGCTTGTACTAAACAGAACACCTTGTTCAGATCAGTGACAAATCCATGCCTTACAAATGTATTAGTACTTGAACTAAAGGTTTATCTTTCTGATCTCATATCTTTAAGCTGACCCAGAACCATTGGCTGATAGCAAACCCTCATGTTGACTTTGCAATTTCAGAAATAGATTTTTCCCACTTTCACAACATGATTTTCTTTTCAAACTTAGAAACTTATGTTTCTAATGATGATACCCATCTAAGATACATACATACATACATACATACATACATACATACATACATACATACATACATACATACATACATATATATATATATATATATATATATATATATATATATATATAGTTTGATTGAATAAGAGCCGAGGTGGGCACAGTGGTTAGGGTGCAGTACTGCAGGCCACTTTAGCTGACTGTGATCTGCAGTTCAGCGGTTCAAATCTCACTGGCTCAAGGTCGACTCAGCCTTCCATCCTTCCGAGGGGGGTGAAATGAGGACCCAGACTGTGGGGGCAAGTTGCTGACTCAATTTGCTAAAAAAAATTGTAAACCGCTTAGAGAGGGCTGAAAGCCCTATGAAGCGGTATATAAGTCTAATAAATAAATAAATAAAATAAATAAATGGGACTGCCAAGCTGATTTAAATGAACCAACGCAAAAGTTAATAGTGCACAATAGTTACAATTTGCATGATTTTTTTAACTTGCACAGATATTCTGACTACATCTTCTTATTTTGACTCTTAGATACCAAAACTTTTATTTGAGGCAGGGGAATATTAATAGTACATATTTTTGTTACACTAGTTATTTAATAGAAAGACTTCTCCAACATGTCATATATTTAATAATATAAGCACAATTATTTCTGCCCTTCAGCACAAATTTGTAAATAATTTTTTGACTCTGAAATGAGGGGGGGGCAGAGAAGTTTATGCAAATGAGGTAGAATTCATCATAACATTAATTCATATAATGTATATCAATGGTTTTCCACCAGACTAGGTAATCAAAATGCATTAGTTGCAATCAAATGCTAGATTAAGAAAACCTAAATATGTACATCTGATTTCTGTGGTGCTGTTTTTGATAGGTCCGACTGTTTTATCCCTTTGTGCAAAGACAGATGCAAAAAATGAGTTAAATAGTTCTGCTTTCTCCCTGTTGCTTGTCACCTTCTTGCCACTTTCTCCCAGCAATGGACCAATTGTTTCCTTAAAACATTTTTCTTGTTTTTAACATGTTGGAAGAAGCTTTTTTTGTTATTTTTTACTTTTGTGGCAAGGCTTTCTTCACTGTGAGCATTAGCTTTCCTTATTTCATCTTTACAGGCTGGGGCTATTTGCTGATATTCTGCCTTAGTTATGTCCCCCTCTTTCCACTTTTTATACTTAACTTTTTTGTCTTTCAATTTGTCAGGGATTTCTTTATGCAGCCTTGCTGGTTTCTTTGGGAAGCTGTTATTTTTCTTCTTCATTGGTATTGTGCTAGACTGGGCTTTTGTAATCTCATTTTTCAAAATTTCCCAAGCTTCTTGAGTTGTTTTCCCCTTGAAGATTCTCATCCATGGAATTCTTCCTAAGCTCTCTCTAATTTTATTGAAATTAGCTCTCTTAAAGTCCAAGACTCTAGTTTGACTTTGTCGACTACTTGTGTTTGCATAATGTTGAATTCCAATATTGCATTGTCACTTGCCCCAGGGTTCCTGTGGCTTCAACACCTTCTATCATTTCCCTCTGTTTGTGAGAATTAAGTCCAATATGGCTGATCCCCTTGTTCCCTTCTCTACTTTTGGGGAAACAAAGTTGTCTGCTAGGTTCGTTAGGAACCTGTTGGATCTTCCACTTGGTGCAGAGTTTGTTTCCCAGTTGATGTCCGGGTAGTTAAAATCCCTCATTACTATTGTGGTGTGCTTCCTACATACCTTAGTTAGCTGACTAGCAAAAAGTTCATCTACTTCCTCTGCTTGGTTGGGTGGCCTGTAGCATAGCCCTATGGCAATGTCATTTCCCCCCTCCCCCAATCTTTAATATTGACCCAAATGCATTCAAGATAGTTCTCATCATTGTTGTGCTCTATTTCTGTAGAGATGTAGTTATTTCTTACATATAGTGCAAGTCCACCTCCTCTTTTATTTGGTCTATTTCTTTTAAATAATTTAAATCCTTCTAGCTGTATGTTCCATTTGTGGGTTTCATCCCACCAAGTTTCTGTAATGGCAACAATATCGTATCTGCCTTCATTTACTTGAATTTCTAATTCACCCTGTTTATTGCTCATACTCTGTGCATTGGTGTAGAGACATTTGAGTCCATTTTGATTGACCCTTTGTTTACTGTCTACATAACCTGTGTTATGCCTGACTGCGCCTATTTTCTTGCCACTTGTATGATTCATGCACATGGTATGGCACTCACTATTAAATGCTTGGTTTTGCTTGACAGCAGGAGTGATAATCTTACCCACACAATCATCTATGTTACATGCACTGATAACCCTATGAGTTTTAGATTGCTGGGGACAGAAATGTTCTGTATCAATTAATTCTCTGTCCCCGCTGTTCAGTTTAAATGTTTATCCAGAAAATCTGTGAATTTAATGCCAAATAACTCAGTCTCTTTCTTGGATGGGTGCAAACCATTTCTTTTGTACAGTTTTTCATTGGACCAGCTGCAGACATCTAAATAATAAAACCAAAGCCTTCCCTTTTACACTACTCCTTTAGCCACACATTAAACTCCACTACACGCTGTCCTTTCCCTTTTTGTTCCTTATATACAAGTAAAAACTCTGAAAAGATAAGCCTACAACCTACCCTACTAAGTTCATACCCCAGGCTCTGGAAATCATTCTTCACAAAAAATACATCTTTTGGGGGCAGATCATTTGTGCCAAGATATATAATAGCATCAACGTCACAGTCCTTCCTTGCATTCTTGACTATCTTAAGAATACACCTCTTGTCTCTGCTGGCAGTAGAACCTGGCAGACACCTGGCCTCTTTTAAAACCTCCATATCCTTTCCTAAATTTACATCCCTTACGATTGAATCACCAACCAGAAGGTGACTTCTTTTTTTACATACCTTGATCTTCTTGTGCGACTGATGTGTGATATCTGGTTCCCCATTTCGCCTTTCCAAAGAAAGTTCTTCATTTTGGACCACGATCCCCTGCTTATTTGAGTCATCGTTATCACAACTACCTTGACCTGTCTCTTTAGTGTCCCCATTAAAGTCAGCAAGAGGGCTATATCTGTTATGCTGGGTCACAGCAAAAGCTTTGTGTTTATGGTTCACAACTCTCACCCTGCCAGATCCTACGGTTTCCAGACTGCTCTTCTCCCGCAGGATCTTTGCAGTAGAAGGGGATGATAGGGTGGCATCTCCATAGAGTGGAATGGCCAAATTGACACCTAATTTCTGCTTGGAGAGCACAGATTAGAAATTCTAGATAGGTAATCTGTCTATGTAGACTAGTAATTGTTTACAAAGGGGACAGTATCCAAATTTGAAAAGAGTACTGCGAAAGACAGGTGCAAAACAGCTATTACATTGAACTAAGCTGGTCATTTTGAAATAAAATAAAATCACAATCTCAAGCACACTAACCCAGAATGTATTATTGCTATTTTGGTTTATAGATATATGATATAAGGCCCCTATCTTAGTCCTCTTTGTCTCTCTGACTCCCCCCTTGTAGCCAGCAAGTCCAATCACCAGCCTCAGGAGAGTTCAAATGAAATGGAGTTAAAGGGTCCCTACCTTAGTCCTCTTTGTCTCCAGATGTAAATCTGGAAACATAAGAAAATTGTCCACCTAAGGAGCAAGGCAACTGGAGCCTTCACTTGATCTGGATCAGATGAATAGAGATTCTTTTGAGCCAAGGACACCTTTGAGAATACACAAATTAATTTATAAACACACAAAAAGAACTTGAGAATTGTTATACAAAGTCAAATAATGGGAGGAAACTACTACTAGATTATAGACATCTCTAGGAATCATTGTGACCATAGGCAAGGTGCTGTGAAACACGTGGAATGGCCATCAAAAATGGTAAGTATTATCATATCATCATTCCTGCAACTGCACAAATCACATGAACCTTCACAACCCATAATGTTGTTCCTTGGTCATTCACACTGCTGAAAAGTTTGCAATTTTTGAACAGCTGTAATTTCCATCATGATTTCAATACAGGTAGTCCTCACTTAGCAACTGCTTTGCTTAATAACCATTCAAAATTATGACATCGTTGTTTTTTTTTAAAAACTCTGTGGCCAATCCTTGCATTTAGAACTATTGCAGCATCTTGGAGTCACATAATCACCATATGGATGATTTGCAATTGGAAAGGCAGAAGTAAAATTGTAAAGTCACCTAATGCTTTGCTTAACAACTGTGATGCATCATCTAACAATTGAAAGGTTGCTGATCCCAATTATGAGCCTTGAGCAAGGATTACCAGTAGCCTTAATCAAGGCAGGAAGCTGCATCAAGAATAAAGGTTATATTTACTTTAACTTTCAATACTTAGAAATTCTTTAATTTGTATCTGTCCCCTGCTGCAGTTAAATATTTTGAAAGTATAATAAATAAAGATAAAAGTGATGTTAAAGATAGTTCCTTCTATATATGGGTAAAAGGTGTGTTTTCTTTAGCACTGAAGATGAACTTTTTCATTCTAATGTTTAGTAGAAAGCCTATAAATGTGAAAAGATTGGTCTCTGGAGTTTCTCTGACAGAATCTTAATTGGTATTAAGAAGGTGCTAAAGTATCTCATTTATTAAGCAACATTCACATTATTTAAATCCAATTGTGCCATTACTCTTCAGGGAAAATCATTTCTAGTCAATTTCACCACCATATCATTAGTCATAAAAGTTTGTTATCTAAAAGGTTAAAGAATATTAAGTTCTCCCCCTCCCCCCAAAAAAAAGTTGTGTTTGTGTTACCATAGATTCTGGATTCTGATTGTTTGATTGACTTATTCTATGGCTACGCAAACCTTTAAACTTAACTTAGTTTCAGTGATGCTTAAGCAAATATTTGTGAATACCCACTCCTTTTTTTCTAAACTTTTACTTTTTCTTCTTTCCTAAGAAGAGACTTCTGGGATTCTAACACCTTTGTTAAATATCTGATCCATACTCCAACAAGCACATTACTTTCCACCAATTAGTTTGCTCAGCAAATCATTTCTCAGGTCTTACTTGCTCTTGCTATATTTTCCAATTGCATATGCCTTCTCCTTGATGCATACATTATTGCCAGTCCACACCATATACAAATAACTCTACAAATATCCAACAAGTTCCTTGTCTATTGTTTGATGTTTCTGCCTTTTTATATGTTTCTAGCTAGAAGACAGACAAAGATTCTTCGTGTCTGAGACTGATTTTTGTCCACAGGGGAAAGAATACACCATCAAAGTTCATCAAGGCACTCACCCTGTCTAATGGGCTGTAGAAATAACCTTGAGAAGGAGGAGAAAGAATCACACCCAAGACAATGGTCAGATAAAAGAAATGAGAGTCCAGATCAGAAATGTAATTTAACCAAGTGTCTCAGTAGTATTCAAGAGTCCTCAATCTCTAGCACTCTTGAAGATAAAGGGAGGAAAGGGAACTGTATTGTGTATTGTATTGTGTATTGTGACTTGCAAGAGTCTTGTTATAAGAGCCTTGGTGGCACAGGGGTTAGAATGCAGTATTGCAGGCTAATTCTGCTGACTGCCAGGGGTTCGATCCTTACTAACTCAAGGTCTACTCAGCCTTCCATCCTTCCAGGGTTGGTAAAATGAGGACCCAGATCATTATGGGCAATATGCTGACTCTGTAAACTGCTTAGAGAGGATTGTAAAGGACTGTGAAGCAGTATATAAGTCAAAGTCCTATTGCTATTGCTATTCTGTTACTATAACCTTATAGTAAAATAGTTTCAGCATTTATAACTTTGATTTCTTAGTCTGGTCTGCCTTGAAGGTCTAACACCACATTAAGATGTTGGAGTTATAGAGCCTGAACAATTAATAGTATGAAAAATATGCATTCTTGTAAAACAAGATAATCCAATTTATCTCAACTTGGAGTTCACCAGTTGGTGCCAAACTAGTGGCTGTCCTGTTACAGTATAAGTCCATTGCTAAAGAAAATGTATTAAGTCCATCGTTAAAGAAAATTTATTTAGTGGGGAAAGGTTAACCTATACAACTATATACCAGTAACTATAACTCTTTCGAATGTTCCATTTCTAGGAAAGGTGATCCAGACAGTAAGTCTCATCGCTTCAGATACGTAACCAATGATATTGAATTTCTAGATGCATGTTATTTATGATTTAGGCAGCATAATATGGTCCATTTTATCATTTTATACCATTTTTGTTTTCATTTTATTGCTGCCATTTTCTGTACCAAATGAATTGTTTTATATAAAGTTTTTGTCTTATTACTATCTTTTTGTCTACAATAAAAGGTTCCAAACATTTTAACTGCCTGTTACACAACAGTTTAATTATTTCAGTTGTCCTTTCTGTATAGTTACCAGTGGACGTACATCCACAAACAGAACATTAGACAAAGGCCTGCCAGGAAACATAATTGTCTTTCCCACCTGAATTTCAAGAAGCTAAACTTTCTATATTGTATATCTTATTTTTTCTGATCTCCAGTATGGCATCAGTAGGATATTTTAATGTATGTACATATATTACTCTTGCTGTTTTCCACTGTGGTTAATATAACATTCCACTATTAATATTCCCCTGGCTTATCACAAGACTGTGAAGAGTACCAAATTTGTGGAACTTGAGGGAATCATATAATTTTATCTTTTTTCCAATAACTATTTTATGTCTGTACTTGTGTTTCTTAGGATGTATGTCATTCACAATAATTAGAACTATGCAGGCTACCTTACAATAAGACAGAAGTGGTTCATCCATGGGCCACATGTGATCTTTGAACCCCTTCTTGTAGTGTGAGTAATTTTTCATACTGATACTGAAATTAAGTGAATAAGCCACAAAGAACATCAGGAAGATAGCTCCCCAATTTTGGATGAAAATCAAAAGGAAATGCATCAAAAGATATAATAGAATGAATCTTCCTGCCTCTTAGCCTACGATCATCAGAAGCCTGGTCTCAATATCCATTTTTGAAAGCAAGTTTTAAAACGTATAATGGATCATAATGGATATTTAGGCATTAGCAGCCACCGTGTATGTCATACTGGACATTTATTGAGATACATGACAAATATTGATTTGTTTAGTGGCCAAAAAACATTGTATACTATTGCTAGATAGGGATGGGGACATCAAAGGACCATTTTTTATTTACTGATATTTTTAACCAACATGGAAACTGTCATGTTGAAGAAGCCTATTTGTTGGGGGGGGGGGGTTGCTTATATTAACATAAGATTTCCCTTCTTTCTGAATTAATCCACTCATCCTTGAGGAATTAAAAGCTATAAATCTCTGTGTTGGGCTCTAGTCTGCTCCATCCATTCTTTCTGCCAGCTTTCTTGCCTCCCGTTACATTTGGGAAAGGATAAAGAAGAGAATGCAATTGTGGATAACCTTGAATGGTAACCGATGCCAAGTCAAGTTCATTACCACTCAACCCAAACCTCCCAGTAATGGTTTCTTCCACTTCTAAATAATAGAGCATTTTCAAAGTTGGGATACATTTTCTAAATCTCTGTGTTTTCAATCTATTGCTCCATCCCTATTTAAAAGAAAAGCTCTTAATTGTAATGATGCTTTACAAAATCCCCCAAAAGGTATTGTGTAAAGAGGATTGCTTATCAATGGCACAGCAGTAGATAATAACTATATAGGCAGGAAGGAAACAGGAAGTCAGTAAACATTAAATCAATAGAAAGACAGCTGCTAGATTGTTTTAAATGGAATCATTTACTTCTGGCTGGCATTTGCACCATCCCTTGCATACCAATAGCCTCACAGTCATATTCCTGAGTTTACAAAGAAAGGAATTCATGTCCACAAGTAGAGATCAGCTAATTCCAAATAATAATGGCTGAATTTTAGATGCCTGAATCTTGACTCACTCCTGAGCAGTTGAAGCTCAAGTGGATGGATGGAGGAGGGTTTTTGATGAATATATGATCCTCATGCTGAGATATTATTTTGGTTTGAATGACTTTAGCTCTAAGAAAGCTGCATTGATCAATAGCTACAAAATTTAGTTGTATCCAATGGTGAATTTCCAAGAACAGAAAGCTCTTAAGATCATACACAAGGCTCTGTGGGAATAGAAAAGAATACAGGCAATATAGCAATGCCCTCATATAAATCTAAGATAAGACCAAACTTGAAATTATATACACTTTTGATTCCCAGGCATTAGAAAGGATATTGTAAGACTTTAAAAAGAGTAGAAAAGGGAAAACAAAGTACAAGTCTCCTACAAAAAAGAGATAGTTACTGGGTTTTTAAACTTAAAATGAATGCAAATAGAGGAGAGGGAGAGGGAGGGAGGAAGGGGGAGAGAGAGGGCGAGAGAGAGAGAGAGATCATGTATGGATAAAACCTAGCATGCTATAAAAATAATGAATGCAAACGTTTTTATTTCTCTCATACCATTTCTCTCATACCATTTTTCAATTGAAAATATATTCAGGACAGATAAAAGGAGGTACTTTTTTCCAAGTGTAGCATGGGTAAACTATTAAATATGCTATGATAAACTACAGTGAGATCTCTATCAGTTTAGATCTTTAGATAGATAGATTTGAAAGGAGACTAGACATATTCATGGCTGAATCACAGGAAACATTTTAAATGCCAGCTGCCAGAAAAGTTGTCATCTTGTCCATGTTTGTCCATGTTTCCTCTGTATGCCTGGTGGCCACTGTGTGCTACAGAATTATGGTACTCTCAGGCTTAACACAAGGCTATTCATTCAAGATTTGTCATTTCTTCAGATTTAGTAGAGTTCTCTGAAGCACACCAATACTGTTCAAGAAAACTCCACTCTTCTCAGAGGACTAAATGCCTGTGATGTTTGGAGGGTCTTAATTGGTGGAAATTGGTTGCCCAACTTGATAGAGCAAAATTGTGTTCTGATACCAATCTTTTCCCCTGGCAGTGTTGCTCATTCATTCTAATTAATTTGAATAGCACAAATTTTGCAATAAAAGCAGGTTAAAACCAAAAATGTTAAAATTAATTTTCAGATCATCAACAGTTAAAATCCAGCTAAAAAGATATAAGTTAAAGCATCTTTAAAAGCCAAGAGGTCAGTTCCTACAAGCCAGAAAAGAATGAAATGCTGAGGACCTGGAATAGCTACAAATTCTGATAGTGTTATATAAATCTGTAGTATCTGCTGGTGAACCACTTCAGATGACCTCTAAGCCAGGGAAGGTAACACACTTTATATAAAAAAGATAACTCCAATACAAGATTTTATATCCTGTTCAGTAATAAAAAAGACAGTATGTGCAATATTTTAAGGGCAGGGATAAAATGATATTTTTGAGTTCTTCCTGAGATCAGCTGAGCTGCTAAATTCTGTATTAATTGGAATTTCTAGAGCCAACACAAAAGCAGCCTGCAAAACAATCATAAACTGTCCTTTTCCAAAAGGAGATGCAGCTCTCACATAAGTAAAGCTGATAAATGATCTTTTTATCATTGCTACAGTTTCTTTTTAAAAAATGAGAGAGTAACTAAATAATAGTAAACTCATCTGCTTTTTAAGGAGCATATTTCTAAGCAATACCAACTAAATTGTCCGAGATAGGAACAGAGCACTGAAAAGCTCCTTTGCCCAGTTTTCTAGGTAATATAGAGGATACAATATTGTTTATTAAAATATATTTATTTTAACTCTGAACTTTATTATTAGCTTGCAGATATTTGTCACCCTAGTAAATAGTATCATTATGTGAGTATGAGATTTGCTGCCTATATATAGGTAGTCCTCAATTTACAATCCACAATTTAGCCCAAAATGTTCATTGCTAAGCAAGGCAATTGTTAAGTCAGCTTTACACCATTTTACAACCTTTTCACCATAGGTGTTAAGCAAATCACTGCAGTTGTGAAATGAAATGAATTGTTTGGTCATCAAATGAATTTGACTTTCCCACATTGATTTTGCTTGTCAGAAGCCAGCTGGGAAGGTTACAAATGGTGATTGCATAGCCCTGGGACAATACATGACAGTCGCCAAATGGCCTAATTTTGATCATGTGATCTTGGGGATGCGGCAATGGACATACAGAAAGTGTGAAAACCAGTTCCTTGATTAGAATATTGTTTTCTTCCTACAACTCAGGTCTATATATAAAATCTATACTAGCTCTAATTTAGCACCCATCTTACAGTATTCCATTAATTTGAATAGGAATTAATGTATATTACATGGATTTAATGCAGTAATTACATAAGACCTTAAAGATGAATCTAGCTGCAGTATCTAGCTGCTATGTTTGTTTAAACTGCTAATATTGCTCAAATGGATCCATTTACTTTCACTGATCTCTCCTTGCCAATATTAAGCATGGGCATAAAAATCTGACATGATTAAATAGCAGTTCAGGACAAACTGCTAAAGCCTTCCATATCAGAAAATTCATCCACTTACTGAAGGATAAGGATGCTTAATCTGAGTCCCCTCCAGGCCCTATGTATTACTCTGGATGTCTCCTGAGCTCCTTTAGAACTTACTATCAAACCGTAATAATTAATCTGACTATAGGATAAATTATTAAATACAGAGAGATCATATTAAAATTCTTCAACAGGGTCAAAATTAGTGTTTGTCCCTCCCATTTGGGGAATATGACTATCAAAGCTGTAACTGCACACATTCTCTTGTAATCTCCTCACTACATACTAACATTTTGGTTCTTATATATGTTGCCATTAAAAGACGTATGTACATGTTTACAGGGGCTCCAAGAGGTTTGGGTTGTTCTTTGTGTGTTGAGCCTTGCATCTGATGGTCAGATCACTAGAATATACAGTTTTGTCCTTAAGAGAATAGCAAATGCTATTTAGCAAATTCTAAGTAGTTAATTACCAAAGGAAAAAGAAAGCTTTTCATTTGTCTAGCATTTTAAACCTTTTTCACCAAGCTTTGCATACATTTTTTTTATAATTGGTCTGCTTCTCTGGTGTAGTTGTATTTCTTTTCGTTGTTGAGTTCAGTTTGTTAAGGATGTTAGTCATACAACATTGAGTAATGTAAAGAGTGGGTCATAAGGAAATAAAAAGTGAGAAATAGCTGCTAGAGTAATACATATTAAATAAAACTTAAAGTTTATTCCGTTTCAACTTTAAATTTTTTCCCCTTGTCTGTTCATCTAACTTTGAACTCCTGGAGCTTTTGCAGAAGTATTATGTAAACCTCAAAATCCTTCACTTTCCTTTTTCAGAGCTTCACAGTCAGATGTAAAACTTTCACAATTGTATCTGATGGTATCATTTGATCTCAGAAGGATGAACAAGAAAAGATAACAATGTGTGGACTTAATACTTTTTATGATTTATAGGTTCCTAAGAGAGTGGGTTATACTTGGCATATAATGGGTTTACATGTATCTTTCTATCAATAAGTTTTCCGTGCCCTGTTAATAGAAAAAAGAAAAGAAGAGTCTTCAGGAAATCAGCATTATGCTTAAAATAATAACTTGTCTTAAAAATCATGTGGTATTTATTAGTGATACTAAGTGACATTATGAAATGGGGAGAAATCTCTGGCATTGTAGCAGTGTTAAAAAGAAAATGCATTAAAATGGCATTTTTGTTTCTGTTTGTGTCAGGTGCAAAGGATCAGGACCATACACTAAACAGCAGTTCAAATTTTTATTGCTCAAGCCTATGCACAAGAATCTAATCAGCTAAAGTTCAGTACTGAACTGATACCAATAAAGATCAACAAAATTCAAGTGGGTTGGACTTGGAACATTGACAGCAATTTAATGACTCTAAGCTGATAACATGCTTAATTCCGTCCCCCAGCTCTCTTCTACAGACTGATAGTGAAGGCAGCAGATGTTAATGAAACAGGTGCAAGGTCATGTTTATAAGAAATCTATCGATAGGAGTAATTGTTAGGAATATAATTCTAACGGTTGGGTTGGCAATATATAAATCATGTAACAATGTTGTCACTGTTTCTTTAAATCATACTGTAAAATGTGATTGGGTGCTGTATTCCTCAATCGGCCATAAGAGAGAGCCAGAATGCCTGTTAGTTCTTTCTCTGTTGGTTAGACGCTGGGCTGATCTGATCTTAGTACCATGAGCTATTGTAGGTTTTTGCAACTGTTAGCAAACTTTGTGTACTGGACTGATTATATGGATCCTACTACAGCTAACTAATGCCAGCAGTCAATAAATTACAATCTCTGACTGGTTATTCATTTGAGAAGGGTTTTGTACCAAAATTCGATCCTTTTTATTTCATTTTGCTTACCATGTTTTAGAGTAACCCATCATATTTGTTAATCAGAAATTAAATAATAAGTGATTTCAAAATTCTGGAGATACTTAGATTTCACTTCAGTTAGGAATTCAGAGCTTGAGAATAGAACAATGTGATATGATAATGCTCTCTGACATTATATACCAGGGATGTGCAGTCACTAGAGGCAAGGGAGGCGGGGCCTCACCAGTCTCCTCAGGGAAAGGAAAGGATTTTAAATAATTTTCTTAAAATAATTAAAGCCAGAGTAGTTGCTACCAGATTTCAAGTCACAGTGGCTTGGTGTCTGCTCTCAGTATTAACTAGGAGGAGGCCAGATAACTAGTGGCCTCTTTTGCATAAGGAATTTTTCGCCTTTTAAGAGTTAAGCAAGGGTTAACAAGCAAAGAATTCCTTATGCAATTGAAGCACGTATTCTCTCACCTCCTGTAAAGGGCATTTTTAGAGGCTTTTTAGAGTTCTCTGGGAGCAACTAGCTCAGTCTGACAGAGCTCTGGCTTTTCAAGAGGGCAGGGCAGGGCAGGGCAGGGAGAAGCAGAGTTGAAATCGTCTCTGAAACAGCTGGAAAAGGTGCGTGTGTGGGGAGTGGGGGAGGAATTCAAAAAGTTTGATCGGAAGGCAACAGGGAAAGGGGGGGTATGGCAGAGGAGCTGCTTTCAAGCCTTTGGAAAATATATCCAATCCAACTTCTGTGTTTGTGTTTGAGAGTGAGTGAATGAGAGAGGGATCGAAGTTCTCTATGTGCGTGTGTCTGTTTGAGAGAGGGGGGAGGGAGGGAGAGAGGGAGGAAGGAGGGGGAGGGAGAAGAAAAAGAATGGGAAAACTTATTTTGCAAGGGGGGAAAATGCTGTCACTTTAAATCGGAACTGAGCATGCCTGGCTGTGGAATTCTGGGAGTTGAAGTCCACAAGTCTAAAAAGTGCCTCACCAGGGCTAAAGCTGACCGCACATCACTGTTATATACTATATAATAACTGTATTAATTTTTAAAAGATAAAACTGAAACATACCCAAGTTTGAAATACTTATTTTGCCATCATTTAAAATTCTAAATGGTCTCTTCACCTGTAAAATATGCTTGTTTATTTATTTATTTATTCATTAAATGTGTATAACGGCCAACTCTCAGAAACTCTGGGAGGCTTACAATGATTTAAAACATTAAAAAAATGAGACAAGAAGAATGCCAAGAAACAAAAGAAGGTGGCGATGGCAAATCAAATGGGCACAGAAGGGGGAAAAATAGAAGGTTAAAAGGAGGCTTCCGTATTCCACATCAAATAGCTGGGTGAAGAGCAAGGTCTTCAAGCTCCTTCAAAAAGCCACTTTTGTATGTTATTAGCTAATAGCTCACAATGACTCCCAACTTACATCTCCAAATTCTAGATTGCATTAATAAAAGTTTATTTATTCGTTGATGTACAGTACAAGGAATTATATTTAGTTTTCTGAAATACCATGGCATTGTTATTACAATAGAGCAGACTGGGTCGATTTATATTGCAAATATGTTGCATGGACAAGCAGAAAGGAGGAGAGCTCGGAAGACAGTAATCAGGAAAGACAAAAGCTTTCTGCTTTCCTAAGTATAGTCATCTATGGAAAATTCAATTATGCTTAGTTCCCCAAACTACAGAAAATCAAGACCATTCTTTGCAACTAGAGGGCAATAGCAAAGACAATTACATGAAATTGCAATATCGAACAAACTTCCATAGGATTCTTCTTAGAAGTGGGTTAACATTTTATAAGGGTTTCCTATAAGGAGAGAATCATCAGTACTTTGTGTAGGTTTTTCTCATAGTTTAATGGGAAAATAGAAAGAAAATCATGGTGCTCTTTTAATGTCTTATGTCTGGTAGAATAGAAGTAATATTAGATAGCAAAGATTAAGAATAAATTTGTTGGATCAGGTAATATGTCTTTCCCAGCTCTGGCAATAAGTAGCTTTCTCTTTCCACGCAGTTTTTTTCTACAATATAGTAGATTTATAAACATTCAAAATACTTTATATATTCATAGCAATAGGATGATAATAATGAAAATGATTGCAATCACATTTAACACCTTTGCTGCCTTTGCTTGGCATCCCTTATTAAGTGGGCTACATTCCCTGTTCTCTTATTCATCATGGCTGTCCACAGAAACTTGCTTTGTCAAAATGACCCAAACTGGCATTAGATTTCATCACCACTTTTGCCCTTTTCACACATCCATGTGAGTGGGGATTATATCACAATTGTCATTCTGGTTCCTTGCCCCTATCAATGAATGCCACTGGTCTTCAGCCTAATCTTTTGGTCAAATCCAAAAGATGATGATTTAGAATTTCTGGCAAAAGTATTTGGGTTCACTTCTAGCAGATTACTAGATAGAGAAGATAGAAATAGAAAAAGCTGCTTGTTTCAGTGTCTCCACTGCCTCCTGTCTTTTGCAGAAGGCAAAAGAAATTGCCATCATATCCCCAGATCCAGTAGATGAGAGCTTGGGGAAAAGGTAAGGAGTACCATATATATTGATGGTTGAACTCAGTTATAGTAAAAATGGATGTATGTACTTTTGGAAGACCAGTTTAGAGACAGACTGTCATGGATAAAATTTCAGAGTAGACTTGATGACATAGTCTCAATCGTCATGTTATGTCTTTA
The DNA here is from genome assembly GCF_051295495.1 of Thamnophis sirtalis. Classification (NCBI taxonomy): domain Eukaryota; kingdom Metazoa; phylum Chordata; class Lepidosauria; order Squamata; family Natricidae; genus Thamnophis; species Thamnophis sirtalis. The sequence continues at coordinate 44,341,234 of NW_028261389.1, read as the reverse complement.
TTCATCTAGTTTATGGATTGCAATTTAATTACATTTGGGGTACCAACATGTAATGTTCTGACACTTCCTCTCTCCACCCAATTCCACAAACCCACTACAGTATTTTGACACTTTTGCATGAAATCTCACAAGTGTTAGAACTTGTGATATTTTGGTATTCTCACATCAGATCCCATGAGGACTTGGGAAAAATCACCAGAATCTCAGCAGACTAGCCAATGACATGTTGGCTATTTTAATCTTTTTAAACTTTAATTTAAAATTCCACTTCCAGTGCATGTAGCCAAAAAAAGCAAACATCTGCTACTGAATATTTTATAGCACTTAATATGCCGGCTATACAGTGCTATTATTATAAATGCAAAATGTCAGTATCTTTTATAAAATGTAGAATACTTTATTTTATTTATAATTTTAAAAAGCATACACAAACATACATATCAACAGGAGCGAGAACGAAAGCACACAAATGTTACTGAATAAACAGACTTCATTTTAAAAGCTATTTTTTTCAGACATTGTGTGTTACAGAGCTGGAAATGAAGCTAATAAAACACATCTCTTCTCTGCAAGAAAATAGATATTTCTGGATGTAAAATAATTCTTGCAGAACTTTATAGGATTTTACCCACATAGAACCACAGATCACATACTGCAACCAGTTAGATGTTGAGAATAAAACTCATGTATTTTCTCATCTGTTAAAAAAGGAAAAAAAGTAAGAGTTTTCTCTATGTGTGATAAGACATGGTTATGGTCAAGCAACACCACACATTTTATTTAACAATGAAACAGTTCAGGATTGGTATGTTAACACCTTTTTATAGTCATCAGTCATCATTGCTTTGGTGTAATTCAATCGCATTAACCTCTATGGGGAGAATGGGCCCATCTGATTGGTTCATCTTTTGTTCCTAGTGGAACTACGCAATTTCCATTGGATACCAGCGGAGTTTCCCAAGGTGATATCAGCAGTTCCATGAAGTCTTCTATTTTTTTGGAACAGGGAGGCAGCATTAGCCTTAGACCAAATTGGTCCTGAATGGTGTTTCCTGATTCACTAAACTTTAGAGCTTGGGGGCCCATGGGATTGAGGGAATGAAGCAATCCAAAAGATCTTTCATTCTCTGAATTAGAACATTGTGGCATAACATGATGGATGATTCTGACCACATTTAAGCAACTGCTTATATTCAGGCCTACACTTTAGCAATAAGAGTGGTGAAAGATCACTATTTCTCTGCTCTTACTATATGCACAGATTTCCACCAGAGGCCCTCTTTCAAGTGATCCAGACTTTATTGTGTAAGCATAGTTAGAAAGAACCTAAGGAGTTGTAGGAATTCTGTGATATAACCCATTGTCACTCACACCATAGTCACCTCTTATTGAACTACATGGAATTTTGTATGAGAATTCAGAAGCTAAAATTGATCCAAAATGTGGCGACTTGATTCATTATGGCTGCACATCATGACATACCTTTACTACAGTTACATGTTCAATTCAAAGTGCCAGTTATCAACTTTAAAGCTATACAATTCAGAGATGGTATTCAGCCAGTTCTGACAGGTTCTGGAGAACCAGCAGCAGAAATTTTGAGTAGTTTGGAGAACCAGCAAATAGGCTGGCCCCACCCCCACTGCCTCCCAGCCTCCCAGCTGATCTTTTTGTTGCCCTGAACAAGAGAACTGAGCTGGAAAGCAGGTTAGTGGGGTGGGGAGGGAAGAGGGATTTTGCAGTATCCTTCCCCTGCCACGCCCACAAAGCCACACACACACACAGCCATGCCATGCCCACAAAGCCACGCCCACAGAACCATAGTAAAAAAAAATGAATCCCACTGCTATACATGCTTCAGGGCCTTTCCCCATAGTATCTATTCATCCAAAAAGTTCTAGTAAGGTGCTCTCATAACATGTTGCCTTGATTTGAGGCTACAGTCTTCAGGGGTCACAGACCGCATTCAGGGGTCGCATTTATTTTTAGCCATCACCCCTCTTCTATGGAATTTATTCACCTCGACCTTTGAATGTTCCTCTTTTTCATTGCCATCAGAAAATTCATGAAAAAAATCCTTAAGAGGAATTGTTATTATTCTCATGAGTATATCTTCCGGTTTTATGTTATTATTTGGGACATTATACTGTACAATGTATTTTTAAGTTTGGATGGTAGTGTCTGTATTCCAGTTAGGCACTGGGGAGTCATACAGCTGATTGAAGCAGCCTAAAAGCCACACAAATTAAATGAATTAAATAATCCTCAAATACATCAAAGCAACACATCTGTACACTAGACCAATATTTGTTTTTGCCTCATACTTTGTTAATCTTAAGAGACTATAGCCTTCAACCAAGAAATATTTTATACTTGGATATGCCTAGTTATCATATAACTTTTAATTAGCTGAGAAAGAAATAAGCTTCTTGGTTCTATATAATTATCTCAGCATAAATGACTATTGTGCAATCTTGTGCATGAAAATCCATTTATCAAGATTGTGAAATACCTCCCTTCAAAATATCTCTATCCATAGCATTCTAATATGTTTCTCAATGTTGTCTTTTCCCTCCTAAAAGTGAATTCCATTGAGAATCTGACTAATCATTTGGACTAAACACTGAACTACAGATTACAGTGGGAAACAAAGAAATCGGGCTATCTTCTACAAACAGAAAGTGGTTAATTTTATAATATTGTTTATGTTGAATTCAAATTTGTCTTTGAAGTTCTCAATCAGTTAAGATTTTTGGGTAATACTTTCACTATACTTTCATAAGAGCCGAGGTGGCGCAGTGGTTAGGGTGTAGTACTGCAGGCCACTTCAGCTGACTGTGATCTGCAGTTCAGCGGTTCAAATCTCACCGGCTCAAGGTCGACTCAGCCTTCCATCCTTCCAAGGTGGGTGAAATGAGGACCCACACTGTGGGGGCAAGTTGCTGACTCAATTTGCTAAAAAAAATTGTAAACCGCTTAGAGAGGGCTGAAAGCCATATTAAGCGGTATAGAAGTCTAATAAATAAATAAATAAACAAACAAACAAATAAATAAATAAATAAATAAATAATTGCCTACATTTAAAAGTTAACTGAAAGGACATAAGTACTACCAAAAAAGAAGCATTGCTTAATTTTCTGTTGAATATCACCTCATAATCATGTTTCCTAATAGTTACCCAGTCATACTGGGACTCCACTTATCACTTTCCTATGTTTGAGCTGTCCTGCTAAAATCATTCACTGTCTGTTCCACTGACAGATTGTTATAACTGTCAGGAAATTTCTCCTTAGTTCTAAGTTGTTTCTCTCCTTGATTAGTTTCCACCCATTGCTTCTTGTTCTACCCTCAGGTGCCTTGGAGAATAGTTTGATTCCCTCTTCTTTGTGGCAGCCTCTGAGATATTGGAACACTGCTATCATGTCTCCTCTAGTCCTTCTTTCCATTAAACTAGATATATCCAGTTCCTGCAATCGTTCTTCATATGTTTTAACCTCCAGTCGCCTAATCATCTTTGTTGCTCTTCTCTGCACTCTTTTGAAAGTCTCATTGTCTTTGTTACATCGTGGCAACCATAACTGAATAAAAATTGTTGGACTAAAAAACCTCCAAGGTCCCTTACAGCTCTATTCTGATGATTGATTGAATTGCAAAGGATGAAAGAAAATCTTTTCAAAGTCAACAAATGGATTGTGTGTTGCATTTTCTTCCCTAGAACAATTGAAATACATTTTGGGCATTTTTATGAATGTAGTCGTTTTTCCTATTCTTACTATCCTATTCACACAGAAATCAACAGTACTTTTAAATCCAAACAGGACGTAAGAACAATGCAATATTCTTCTGTTCTCCATGGATATTCCATTTATATTTGTTTTACTGGATATTTTCAAACATGGTTTTATGTTTTATTTCATAACAGCAGTATGTGCTAACAGTTTAGATGATACAGTAATTTATTCCCATTATGAGGGAGAGTTTTCAAGCTAACTTTCAAGAAGTCAGTGGATAAACACCATTATGGTCAAACACCCTCTATAACAGGGGTGTCAAGATCAATCCCATATCAGGATGTTGTTTGCCCTTGGGGGACTGGGGTGAGCATGTCCTGATCATCACCGCCAACTGGGTAAGCGGAGCTGGGGCGACACGCATGGCCCTGCAGGACAACACTGGGCATATTGCGGGCTGGATGCAGCTCATGCGCCATGTATTTGACACTCCTGCTCTATAAGCATCAAACAATAATCTTGTAAATATGTAATTGGGAGAAGAACCTATTAAATATATCATCAGGGTGCTTGTTAAACAAAAATAACAACGTTGTAAGAGTATACTGAATGGTATTTTGGCTCCATACAAGGCCAGAGAAATGGCAAACAGAAATCTAATACATATCACACAAGTATTAAAATAGAATAAAATATGGATTAAAAATATAAGAATAAAGACATGGCATAAAAGGGACAGTTAGAAGTCTGCTTAAAGGAAATGTCATCAGACTCTATCCACAAGATGTTCTAGCCAACGTCCCTATGTCAAAAGTGCAAACCACAAGGTTCAGATAAAGTTCGTTAATGACACATAGTCCATACCTGTAACAAAAGGAGAAGTAAGACCCCATCTCCTTATAAGGCTTTCTCCTCAAGGTAACCACTAAGAAATGAGTTAAGTGTTTCCGTGTTACGCTGCCTTTGAGAATGTATAAGAACGTGTGCTTTGATGATGAAGGTTGTTCAGAATTTGCAATGTTAGCCTTTTTGCTAACTTTCTGAACCTGGCTGCCAAATAAACTTTTCCTGTATCCTGAGAAGTCTAAAGCCTGTCATTTTCTGCAACAATATGAGGAACTCACTGCTTATCTTAGTCACCCAATTCATAACCAAAATAAGGTTCACATATTGTTTTTGACAAATGGAGTAAAGTTTTGCTTCTGGTATGTTAAATCACTACATTTATATTGCAGCAGAAAATATCACAATGATTTAGTTTTGTGGTATGACAACAGTATATAGATAAGTACAACACTATTAAAATAAATCTAATATTTAACTTGAATTTAGACAATATACATTTAAGTGAGGTCTGGCATTAGGAACAGCTCTCTAGGCAGAGATTGAATTCATGCAGAGACATGTCTGAACATGACTTAACCTGCACAGCTTCCGTGATAGTTTTTATGCCTTCTTCCTTTGTCTTGAGATTATTTATGCTAAAAAACAAAATAATTAGATTTTGTCCAATATTATTATAGATAAGTTACAATAGTTAAAATGTACTACCGTAATGTCACTAATTGAAATGAAAATGAAGATGGGATCACAGGAAAACTAAGCCTGATTTTTTTTTGGGGGGGGGGGGAATCTGATTTCATTTCAGAAAACAGCATGGAAAAAAAAACTACTTAGAACCCTCATTAGAATCCATGTGGCAGCATTGTTATTGACCAGTGTTCTTAAAACAGTAATATCCACATCCAATATATTTTATTTAATTCATTAAAGAAATCAGAGGCTGCCCAGTTCCAAATTACTCTGGAGGACGTATACTTTGAAATCAGGAGCAATAAAAGAACACACATATGTATCCAGAAGAAAAGGCATAAATAACTTTAAAAACCTATTCTAGGGGTTCAACAGTCACCCTATCCCAAGGGTTGGGAGAATAGTCAAAAGTCCAATTACTTTTTTAATGTCAGGATGTCTTTAATGTCTCACAAAGTATTTGAGAGACCTCAATAGTTGCTTGAGAAAAACAGAAAAGGAATCAGAAGTGACTGACGGACAAAAGTAACAGCAGGAGCTGAATTAACACCAGTGTAAGAGACATTAAACTGGGAATATTTTGAATTAGGCCATACTAACCTAGCAGTCTGAGAATAGACATGATTATCACGTAGGTTAGAAATTTCATTCAGTTACTCTCTTTCGGTAAACAGCAGAGATTTTTGCACTGTGACTTTAAGCTTTCTATATGAGAATTGTAGAAAGAACTTTTCTACTCCTTCTCTTTTGTCAATGCCTTTTACCTAGAGCCCAATAATCTTCATCTAAAAAAATATTTTATGCATCAAAGTCAGTTGGTTGAATTTTTGCCCTAAAATGTCTCGTATTTTAGAAAGTCCTTCACAGAGAAAAACTTTGGTTGTAGACATCTCCCTCTTCACATCTCCATAGTGATGAGAACAACTAGCCACCCTTTCACGTTTCTTTGCAATTAAAACTTGTCTGGCTAGAGATAACCGAAGGAGGTGGAGCAGCAATAAGAAGCCTCCATTCCACTTTTTAGCCTGCAACTCTCAATCATACCATTAATATTCAGTAGTCATATAATGTACTGTATGTCTAGTAGCTTTCTTGGAAGCACAGTATATATATTTTGGCCTAGAGAGTATATCTATAGTCTAGGTAGGGGGAAGGCGAGCACTGAAAATGGCACTGGAGTTTGAACTATTTCTTAGAACTTAGCTTAAAGGTTTTAAGGATATTAATATGTACTGATTGATAGCAGAGGATTAGATATAGACAAGTTGTTTAGCTGGTTCTTGCTATATGGAAGCAGTGGTGAGTTGCAGGCAGTATGCCCCAGTACGGGCATACCGGTGCCTGCCAGGAGCACCGGGTACCATTCCAGTATGGTGCTCCGGAGGGCCCACCTGCCCGCCCGAACTCCTTACCTGTATTTAAGTTCTTTGGGGCTTCCGCGCAAATGCACGGAATGTATGGCGCCTGCGCAATGCTCCGCTGAGCAGCTGGAGCATCGCGGAGGCATCGCGGAGGTAAGGACGCATGTGTGTGTGTGCACGGGCTGCGCGTGTGCATGTGGGAGACGTCGGGCCCATTGCACCGTACCGGTTGCATCGGGATCTGGAACCCACCATTGGGAGGAGGGCAAAATTAGAAAATCTTGTATGATAGACACCCGAGGAGCAATGTGACGAAACAAGGTTTTGCTTGGTCTGATGACTCTATCCCATATAAACAAATAGATTGTATGAGAGATTTGGTACCAAAAACCAAAGGAGTATTGTTCAATTTACCCTGCGGTACAGCTGCACCTAAACTAAAGTGCTTATTTGGAACAACAGAAGAAAAGTGAAGGTACAAGGCCATTTTTCACCTATGCTTTAGTAATAAGGGAGACATTACTTCTCCTTCCTCTAGGCCTTGGTTTCCAGTGGGACTCATTTATAGTGGCCATTTCCACTTTAGGGAGGAAAGGAATGTGAAGATGTACATCTGAATATTTGTCATCACATCAGTATGAGCCATCAAGTCCAGTAATATTTGGGGAAATTCTACTGCCTCCTTCAAGCACTACGCACCTCCTCCTGCACCTCACCCGCCAGGATGGGTTCACTCATCTGAAAAACAGAATATTTCCTCAGAAGTTGCAGGTCAAACTTATTTCAAATCAGTGGGTAAAACTATGCTTCTATTACCTTGACAGGCCTTCCCTAATGACTTCCCTAATGAAAGTCCATCTCCAAGCAAATCCTAGTGACTTTATCTGCTAGAACCTGGAATATTTTTCCAGCAGCCCACTAAACTCTGGCTCTTCCATTCTTAGTAAGCAACGAGTTATAGTAAAAGAGGGTCGCTGGACAACGACTGATGATAAGGGCAAACAATTGTTTTTTGTTATATTGCTATTGGTGGAGATAGTTTAATATATTCCTGTAGGAGCAGGAGATATTCCTGTAGAGGAGCAGAATAGATGACTTAAGGGGACTTATCTAGCTCATGCATTCTGATTCTATGAATCAAATGATGAAATTATCACACAACTTCTTTATTTATTCTTCCTGCCTTTTTTCCATTTCTCCCATTCCCTAGGATCCCCCCAAAATACTTCTGTATACTTTTGTATGTCTGCTGACAGGCTGATAATAGCTTGTAAAAATATGTATTGTTCTGACTGTATAAACAACGAAATTTAAAGCTGAACATGAGAATTAGAGATTATGATTGACATAAGATGTCTAGCATATCTATAATATCAATATCTCAAACATTTCAATTCCTTTTTTGAGTTTAACATTCCTTTGTATTTTAGCACAAAACTGAAGAGAATTGTTGGAAGTTAAAACACACCCCTCTCCTAGAGAAATGAAATATTTTAGGAAATATTTTAAAAGGCAGAATATTTCCCCTAAAAGAGAAGTAGAAACTCAAGACAGGCAACAACTCAGTGGCCCCCACCTTTGTCAATGGGCCATTAAAGGCCTGAGCCAGTCTACTCTACATAACAAAGGTAGGATTAACCCTCTACAGATCTCACCACATGGCACCTGGGAAGACGCAATGCTCAGCTAAACTTGGACTCAAAACACAGCCTACAGAGTTGCCCCTGCATGGCCCCAGGGGAGTCTGACAATCAATCAGAATACAAGCTCAAGTTCAAACCTCAGAGAGGGCATAAAACCAGGAACTTTCAACATCTCTGCCCTTTTTCTTCTTCGCCCAACATCTTGAGGCATGTGATCCCCCTTTTCTGCTTAGGAGCTCAAACCATGTGATCCTGTTCATCATTAAACCATCTTTCCAAGCAGCTTCCATGTTTCCAGTGTCTTTTTCCTCATTTGGAACTGAACCCAGAAGGACATTTCTTCCAACAGATTATTAAAAAATGAAGAATTTGTAAAGCATTTTGCATGCAAACATAGAGTTATTCTTTCTCCCTTTCTAAAGCATTTGTTTCCATCCTGCAGATAGTCTGCTTCTGCTCTCATGAATCACAGCTCAAAATAAATTGGCTGATTCAGGTTTTTGAAGTCTCAAGCTGATTGTGATGTTTCAAAACACACAATAATTATGGAAGTTGCCAAAGCCCAAATTGCTAGGGGAAAAAAAAGTTCACTAAGCCGGAGATGACCAACTGCATGCAACTGTTTGAGCGCCAGATGAAGCTAATTACAGTACTTCACTGCTCTCTAGCAAATGAAAACATTTTAACTGTTGGCTTTTCAGGTGCCAGATGGAGGGAATGAGTCAGAATAATCTGAATCAAGCAATTACTGATGGGGAAGTTTCAAAATGTGAAATGCTAGGTCCAGAAACTTTGTTTTTATGAGCCAAAGGGTGCCCAACTCACATACAGTCCATTATGCCTATCATTGTCCCTACTAACTCCAACAAAACCCCAGAAACCACTTTTGTTCTCATTAGCGCCAATTAAAACCAGGACTTAGGTTAAAATGATCTAATAATCCTCTACATTTCAGACTATTCAATTCTACTAACTGCTCACTTATGCTCACTTCTTTTGTTTCGGCAGTGACATAAATGGAAATCAAATTCTAGTTAGTTGTATTGGCAATGAGCAGAGAAAAAGACAGCAACAAAGGCAGGACAGGCACTGGGCATTTAATTATAGAGTATTAGCACTTTTCTAGCTAGTCTGGGGCAGTAGTTAGGACACCTGTAAGAAACTGGGAGACTAAAATTCTAGTCCTGCCTTAGGCCCAAAGCCACCTGCATGACCAACAGCCATTTTCTCTCAGCCCCAGGAAACTGGCAATGGCAAACCATTTCTAAGAAACCTTGCCAAGAAGATTGCAGGAACTACTTCAGGTAGTCACCAGGAGTCAACAAGTTGGGGGGAGAGGAAAGCATTTTTAAGTTTTCCTTCCCTTTTTAAATGGTTTGTCTTTGTACAGCCATGCATGGGATTTCAAACAAATGCCCTACTTGCATAACAAAGTCCAATTAAATGAATCAGGACTTACAAAAGATACAGGACAAAGATAAAGTAGTGAATTACAGGCATCGGAATCCTGCAGATTTCTATCTTATTTTTAAATAACTCACTTTTCATGCATGGCCAAAAGTCATTTTCTGAGAAGTTAAATTGTTTCAGTTTAAGGATGACACTTCATTAGAGCAACTGTGAAAGGGCTTAATGAAGCCAGTTTTTTAGAAAGTTGAAATGCATAAAGTAGAGCCAGGGTAAGCATTCATTCACCCGCAAAACTTGTTTTCATTACCAAAACTGTGGTCCCAATCCATTCACCCAAATTCACACCTGATTTTTCAACAAAGTTTTCTTTGTTAAAGTAACATAAAAACTCTTTGTTGGTGGCTATTATTAAACAATTAGAAATGCAGACTTCTTATAAGTTACTCAGAGATCTCCTAATCTAATATCCATGCATCATGACAAATTTAAAGAATTATCAACAGGTGATCATACTTGCTGATACTTCTAGGTTTAGAAGTTAAGTTATATTGACCCTGATTAGTATTTCACTGCACACTGCAAGGGAATTTCAGGGCTGCAGGCTAGACTGGGAAGTTTAAAACATCTCCTGAAGGAATTATCAAGCCAGTTCATAAACTACTTGGACCAAGCCACATAAGGTCTCTGAAAAGGGTGAGTGACACCCATTTCTTCCTTTCTGTTCCTCTCCAGGTTTGCTTTCTTTGCTATCCTTGTTCTTTTGTTGTGTGTTGTTTTTATGTTTTTGTGTAGATTTTTGTTTTAAAATATTTTAACAATTGTAAGCTGCCCACAGTCATTGGTAGTTGGTGGCATTTATTATGTAAATTAGTCTCACATCAGACAGATGTTTAGACTGGACTTGACATCTTTGTCCAATTATGAAGTCCTCCCCAAGGATCTGGGATAGGCAGATGTGGTTATTTGATAGTATTAAAAATATTGTTGGAGGAGATAAGCTGTTCTAAGTAAAGCTACCTTTTGCAATTGACTGGTGGTGGTTTTGCAATGCCAATGGTGTTCAAGTGGTGCTCCAGATGTTTGGGGATTGAACCTAAGGCAATATTTACTATTACTATAGGTACTATATTTGCTATCTTTTGCTACAATCTTTCTTCTATTTGCAACTTGTGATTTCCCATAGTTCTTTCTCTTCTATTTTGCTGTTTCCAGGTACTATAACATCCACTATCCAGTCTTTCATTTTTCATATTGACAATTATTATATCTGGGGTGTTATGTGACAAATGCTTCTTTTTAGGAGCCAAGTTTAACTTCAGAATGTCTTTATCATTAAACTGTCTTGTAAGTGTGCTATTATAATGCTGCTTTCCCTTTCCTGTGCCTTTATTTTGGTATCCCTGGAAAAGCTAAAATATTCAAAACTGGAAAAGATGGAATCTTGTTTGTCTCCAGTATAGACACTGTTGAATATACAGAAATATATCCAGCTGGATACTAGCCCAGATTCCTCATTATTGCTAAGCTAAAGTGCTGCTTCAGGTAAAAACACAGCTATTACGTTAATGTATTTCAGTCTCATTGGCTTCAGTTGAATCAAACCAAGTCAAGTGTAATGATTCCCTTAGGCTGTGGATTAAGCTATTGGTAGCACTCTTCCCAAAGATGCATAAAGTTAGTTGCAACAGAAACATGATGAGATCCATCCAATAGGTACATCTTGGAGTTATCTTCTTCTTCATTTCCCAAGGTAAGCAGAACAGAAAATATTTGTACTGTAATTTGTTTCTTTCTGCCACCTAGTGGTGATTATTTATCATAACATTTCTAAGAAAGTTGGTACAAACCAAGCATTGGATCTGTGTTATTAATACCTAAAATTTCCTGCCGCCTTTTCACTCCCCATAGATTAGTTGAAATTCTGAGAGGATTCTGACAGAAACCCTGCTATTGTTGTGCAGCAAGGGCAACAGAGCAGTTCATTGACATATTTTTGAACTGAATGAAGAAAGCTTGAATCCTCATTCAATAAAAGGAGTACAGGTAGTCCTCAACTTACGACAAATTACTCCAAAAATTTTATTGCTAAGTAAGACAGTTGAGTGAATTTTGTCCCATTTCATGACTTTCTTGCCACAGTTTTTAAGTGAAGCATTGCAACTGTTAAGTTAGTGACATGGTTGACTTTGCTTGTCAGTCATAAATGTGAATCAATTACCAGGCATCTGAATGTCAGTCATGTGGCCACGGGGACGCTGCAATGATCATGTGTCTGAAAAACAGTCATAAATCATTTTTTCCAGTGCTGTTGAAACTTTGATTGGTCACTATATGAACTGTCAAGGACTACCAGTAGTGTCAGTCCATGGTAGTCAGATTCTGGTAGCACCTTTTCAGGTGATGAAGTGAACTATATATTTCATACTAGTTTATGCCTTTTGATACAATAGTTTAGTTTGAAAAGGTGCTACCAGATTTTATGATTGTATTTGACATGTAAAAGTCATGTATTTTCCTGACTGTTAAATATTTAACTGATTTTTTAAAAATGTCTTTTCTTAGTAATCAACCTAAAAGTTTCCAATCACCATTCTAGAAGCAAATTCATGTCTTAACATTTAGGTGTGTAAAAGAAAAGATTTAATTTCGTTCACTTAAAACATTTATATAAAGGCAGGATTTTAAAAAAAAATCTTTTAAAAAACATTCCCAGTACAATCAAAATTTAACTCTTTTTTCAGCATAAGGAATTAAATCTCATGTTGTGGCATTTTCTTCATATCAAGATAATACAAATGAGAATCTCTTTTATCCATAGCTCATAGAATGTTAAGGTAATTTCCATTAAACTTAATTCTATTACATTTAATTAATATTAAAAACAAATACCTGTTATATAATAGACCCAATTTTGTTAATATGCCTGATGTAATTTTGATATATAATAGCTCAGATTTAAATCAATTTTACTGTTGTGTTCCTAATATACAGATACCATCTTCAGATATCTTAATGTCTGGACATTTAGGACAGCAGAATTGTTAAATCGTATAGGAATGCAGTTGTCAGATCCTAGTATTTCTAATACTTACCGTACCTTTAAAAGAAAACATTTAGTAATTAATTCTCCAACTCCATCTAACTTTTTTCTACATTTGATCTGTACAATTGAATCTAACAGATGGTAGCCAGGTAATAAAGTGATCATATGTTACAATGCTATATAAAAGTAACGTAGTAAACTTGTAGATGCCAGCTGGAATCATCTGCATATATATTATGTATTTTTTTAAAAAATCAGAAAACTCACTATTCTGAAATGATTTAACTCTTCAATTTACCAACACAGGCTTAAATATGTTTTCCAGACTGAAGCAATGATTTATGTCTTTTTAAACTGGAACATTAAAAGTTAAGTAGCAATGTACAACCGAGTAATTAAACAGTTACTTATTGTAACTTTTAAGAACTCTTGTTTTCTCCTTTTTTTCCCCTCAAAGTTCTCACCTTTCAATATCATTCGATTTCTATAATTAAATATTTCAATCTGTAATATGTTGCTTGAAGCATGTTCGTTTAAATAAGCAATATAGTGAAATAAAGATAGAAGCAGAGTAATAGAGTGGAAGAGGCAAGGGAAATCTTCTAGTCCAACCCCCTGCTCAAGCATGAAATCCTGCAACATTTACAATACAATGCAATATAATAGCAGAGTTGGAAGGGACCTTGGAGGTCTTCTAGCTCAACCCCCTGCCTAGACAGGAAACCCTATAACATTTCAGACAAATTATGATCCCAGTGTTCAGAGTACCCACAACTTCTGGAGGCAAGTTGTTCCACTGATTAATTGTTCTAACTGTGAGGAAACTGTGAGTCCTTAGTTCTAGATAGGTTGTCTCCTTGATTAGTTTCCACCCATTGCTTCTTGTCCCACACTCAGGTGCTTTGAAGAATAGGTTGACTCCCTCCTCTTTGTGCAGTCCCTGAGATATTGGAACACTGCTATCATGTCAGCACTTGTCCTTCTTTTCACTAAACTAGACATACCCAGTTCCTGAAACCATTCTTCATATGTTTTAGTCTCCAGTCTCCTAATCTTTGTTGCTCTTCTATGCACTCTTTCTAGAATCTTAATATCTTTTTTATAGCGTGGTGCCAAAACTGGATGCAGTATTCCAGGTGTGTTCTAACCAAGGCATGATAAAGTGGTATTCACATTTTAGTTTAGGATTTTTGGCAGTTGCAGCATACTGCTAGCTCATAGAGTATTTCAAGTGATTGTCCACTAGGACTCCAAGATCCCTCTCGCAGTTACTTCTATTGAGCCAGGTACCACCTATTCTATACTTGTGCATTCAATACCATTGAATTACATTTTGTTAGAATAGGGGTAGTGGTGGGATTCAAATAACTTAACAACCAGTTCTCTGCCCTAATAATTTCTTCCAACAACCAGTTTACAAAACTGCTCAGAAAGTTAACAACCAGTTCTCCCGAACTGGTGCAAACTGGCTAAATCCCACCACTGGATAGGGCCCAGTGTTCAAGTCTGTCAAAATCCTTCTGTATCTTCAGCCCTCCTTCTGAAGTATTGACTATTCCTGCCAGCTTGATTTCATCTGCAAATTTGATGAACTTCTCTTCTAAACATAGACACAAAACAATCTGCCAAGCTCCTGTCTTCATATGCAAATCACGAAATGTAAATAAACATTACATAAAAATAATAAAAATAAAATACAACTGACCACAGATTTCACTCTGAAAATCATGAAATATAAAAGGTAAAAGTGTGTTAGAATATTTTAGCATCCTATCATTAAAATTTTATGACATTTCAAATATTTCCTAGTAAATAATATTTGAGCTGATTTGGTATAGTAGTTAAGTCCTGCTTTAGGCATGAAGACCTTGGGCCAATCATACCCTGTTAGCCCTAGGAAGCAGGCAACATAAAGCCACTTCTGAAATCTTCGCAAGAAAACTTCAGAGGTTTGTCCAGACAATCACCAGGAGTCAAAATTGATCCAAAGGGACTCAAAGATAATAATAACAACAATAGCAACAGTGTGAGCTGGTCACAACACACAGTGAATACAGTGTGGGATCCTAAAGCAATCAGATTGTCTGGTGCACAATATTAGTCACTGATATATATATATATATATATATATATATATATATATATATATATATATATATATATATATATATATATATATATATATATATATATATATATATATATATATATATATATATATATATATATATATATATATATTAGTAAAGGGTTCTTCAATAGTTTTGTATCCTGTATATCCTCTGAGAAGTCAAAACAATATGCATAGCACTGTCTCCTCCAATGTTTTCCAGTCCTGTAAGGTAGTTGCATTAAGAGAGAGTTGGGCTTTCTATAGCTATTTGTCATAATTAATTACTGGCCAGATGGTCTACAAAATGATTCACTTTAATAACTGCTATGAATTCTGCATTTTGACGAACTAAACTTGCATGTGCAGGCAAAATAAAAATTCAAGGCCATTTCATTGAAACAATAAGCTGTAATTGTCTCATTGCCACTTTCATATTTTTATGACAATAATTTCTCAACCATAGCAAGATTTTAATCCCAACTATTTGGGTACAATTAGAGGTAATTATGTTTGTTGAAATGCTTTTTTGAAAAATAAATCATCTTGACTTCATAAACAAACAGACCAAGTTATTGGTACACCAAGTTCAGTATTGTAAGAAGCAATTGGCAGCAACCTTCCAAAGTTCTAGATAGAAATCTTCCCAGCCTTGCCTACTGAAAAAACTGGGACAATTTTAACTACCAGACAGTGTGGAAGTGGAATTTGTAATTCAATGCATTTGGTGTGTTTCGGACTGGAAAAGGCTTGCTAGGTGGGTGGATATGAAATAATTTGCATGAAAAAATACATCCCTAAAAGCATCTTGTAACTCCCTTTGTTAAACCTTTTCCTCAGAGAAGTTTCATATTTTGAATAATTCCATAGTTACATTGAAATATTTTATAGATATAGGAACTAATTGAATACACTAGACAATCCCCAAGGCTATGTAAATTGATGTTGGCTATCCAAATTTGGCTAGAAAAGCTTCTTCCAAAGCACTTAAAAGTCCTGAATATCAATATGTGTTTGTCTGAGCATAAACTATTTGACCTTCGATCAGTGTCCTTTTTTGAAATTAAAAAAAACAGGTGCTTGTTTTGGTTTTCTCCTTTTTGAAATTATTTAAATCTTTGGCTGTCTTAGAGTGGAAATCACTTCTAAAACTGAATTGACTACATGCAGTTAAGTTAAATCAAATCATTCTTTTATTCCGCTCATTTTACAGCAATGTAAAATGTAAAAATGTAAAAAGCTATGATGATAAATACATTAAAAAAGACCCAAGCTATTTAGACAACATCATATTTTTAACAGAATACACCATGACACATTTATGTTATTTGAAATTTGGAAGTGTACACAGGAATAGTAATGATCTTTTGAAGTTAACCATTAGCTTAACAAAACTGTCCAAAATATATTTTCTATTATAAAATGAAAAGTATATAGTTCTCCAGATAATCCAGGGATATAGCCCCAGGCATTCCATATCATTGACCATGCTGGCTAGAGTTTCATAAATGTAAGTTTATTAAAACTTTTGAGAAGATTAAAAGATTTATTCAATCTTTTATTGAAAATTAATTTGGCAGTGTATTGTTTTGCAACATTTGAATTTGATATATTCAAACCTTTGTGGACATAATTTAATAAATAAATTACTTTATTAATAAAATAATTTAAAAACTGAAGGAATCCCAGGTCTTTGCTGATCAGAATTACTGTTGTACCTCAGGAAGTGACTAGTGAAGAGCTGTGTTGGCACAGTGATTAGAAAGTAGTACTGCAGGCTAACTCAATGCTCACACCAGGAGTTCGATTCTGAACGGCTCAAGGTTGATTCAGCCTTCCATATTTCCAAGGTCAGGAAAATGAGGACCCAGATTGTTGGGGGAAATATGCTGACTCTGTAAACCACTTAGAGAGGGCTGTAAAGCACTATGTATATATGTCTGTGCTATTGCTACTTATATTATTATATGTGGGAAATATCTCCCTATCTATGTAGATAGCATGCTAGTAGGATTCCTTATTGTTGGGCTCTCGTGGCATTGCCAGAGACTCTGGAGACAAAGGGAACATGCTTTCACTATCCATAGATAAGGAAGAAAACTTTTTTGTGTAATGTAATGCTTAAGAGTAAATCTCTAAAATAATATACAAAAATAGGATAAAAAATAACCGTTGGAAGATTATTAAAGAGAGATCCAACCTAGAATTAAGGAGAGATTACCTGAAATTACCAGTGAAAAGTATTAATCAGTGAAATATATTTTCCTCCAGAAGCTATGTGTGCTCCATCACTGGAGGTTTTCAAGAAGAGATTGGACAACCAATCTCCAATGGAGGGTTAGACTAGAAGACTTGTAATATCCTTTCCAACCTGTTGTTCTATGTTCTATGTCACGCCAAAATGAATCAAGGATCCTCAACCCCAAGGTACACTATTAAGCTACATGAATCTATCATGCACAGCATAATACAACATGCTTGTTGTGTTATGGTGCATTCTATCTCTTTTTCTTCAATGCTAATCACATGTATTAGAAATCCAGCTGTAGAAAAGATGGGACATTTTATTCACTATCCATAGACCACAAAATAAGGAAAAACATGTTTGTGTAATGTAATGCTTAATAATAAACCTCTAAAATATATCAGCATATGTCTGAATACATTTGGCTTAGAAAACTTAGAAACCATACTCTACAACTCCCTTTTTTCCACTGGTTCAATTGTATCATGTTGTGGGTTTACTTTATACAAGGTTTTCAGACCCCATTATGCTGACATAAATCAATGTAGATCTATATTTCCTTGTTTATTCCCTTGCCCTTATCTTAACCCATTTTGAAAAATGGAGCACTCTGCTTATGATATCCATAATAAAGTTAAGTGCATGCTTTATATGTTAGAATTAAAAATATTTAAGTGATTATTTTTCAATGGATTATATCATTCCTTTATCATGATAAGTGGAAGACAACCATCACAAAGACTCTTGCAAGAGGAAGCTATGTAGTGTGATATTAATATAGACATAAAGAGTATATGACCTTCTATTAATTTCTTCTTTCAGACTGAAAGACCTGCTGAACAAATCTCAAAAGTATTTTTCAGATCAATGTTAAATTCAGAAGATGACAATAAAATTGTATGATATTTCTTTTGGCTATTTAAAATTCCTAAAATCAGTTTTTTTAGTATAGAAACAATTATTAGCATGTTGTGAATTTACTGTATTAGATATATTGCTATGTGCTCAAAATTATATGATGCGAAGTCCAAAAGAAAAAAAATGGTATTGACTAAAGCAAATGCAACATTGCAGACAAATTAGATAGCAATTGATAAATTGATTACATGCCATCATTTTCAACTCCAGGTGGCCATATAGATTGATTTTTCTCTGTGACAATCTATACCTAATCTGTTCTTTCAGGTGTCCCAATGGCACACTCATGGCAACTGTAGCTGATGCTGTTTGTCCTCTTCTTTCCTTTCCTTCCACCATTCCAGTACTAAATCCTTTTCCAGATAGTTAGGATCTCCATATAATATGTCTGAAATAAGATAATTTGAGTCTGATTATTTGTGCCTCAGATAAGAATTCTTGCTTCCTTGATTCTCCACAGCATTCTCAAGAATCTTATCCAACACCAAAGTCCAAAGACATTGATACTCTTAGAGTTTAGAGTGTTTAGAGTTTTATTTCATTTGTATGCCGCCCTTTTCCCTAAAGGGACTCAGGGCGGCTCACAACTCAAACAAGGGAAGGGGGATACAGACCATTAACAACAACACAAAAACAATACATAATTAAAAACGCAACAATCATACCATTCGAGATAGGGGCAACGATTCTTTAGCCCCAGGCCTGTCGGAACAGCCAGGTTTTAAGGGCTATGCGGAAGGCCTGGAGGGTGGTGAGGGTGCGAATCTCCACGGGGAGTTCGTTCCAGAGGGTTGGAGCAGCAACAGAGAAGGCTCTCCTCCGGGTAGTCGCCAGTCGACACTGGCCGGCGGATGGAATTCGGAGGAGGCCTAGTCTGTGCGATCTAATCGGTCTGGTGGAGGTAATTGGCAGCAGGCAGTCTCTCAAGTACCCAGGTCCAATTCCATGAAGGGCTTTATAAGTGACAACTAACACCTTGAAGCGTATCCGGAGACCAATAGGCAGCCAGTGCAGCTCGCGGAGGATAGGTGTTACGTGGGTGAACCGAGGTGCACCCACAATCGCTCGCGCGGCTGCATTCTGGACAAGCTGAAGTTGCCGAATACTCTTCAAGGGCTGCCCCATGTAGAGCACGTTGCAGTAGTCCAGTCTGGAGGTCACAAGGGCACGAGTGACTGTTGTGAGAGCCTCCCGGTTCAGGTAGGGACGCAACTGGTGCACCAGGCGAACCTGGGCAAATGCCCCCCTGGTCACAGCTGACAAGTGGTGTTCAAAAGTCAGCTGTGGGTCCAGGAGGACTCCCAAATTGCGGACCCTGTCTGAGGGGCGTACTGTTTGACCCCCCAGCCTGAGAGATGGAACACTTGGCCAATTAGTAGGAGGGAAGCACAGCAGCCACTCGGTCTTATCTGGATTGAGTACAAGCTTGTTAACCCCCATCCAGTCCCTAACAGCCTCGAGGCCCTGGCACATCACGTCAATCCCTTCATTGAGTTGGCACGGGGCGGACAGATACAGCTGCGTATCGTCCGCGTACTGGTGGTATTTTATCCCATGCCGTCGAATGATCTCACCCAGCGGTTTCATGTAGATATTAAATAGGGGGGACAGGACCGAACCCTGCGGTACCCCACACGTCAGGGGCCTAGGGGTCGATCTCTGCCCTCCGACCAACACCGACTGCGACCTGTCTGAGAGGTAAGAGGAGAACCACTGTAGAACAGTGCCTCCCACCCCCACCTCCCACAGTCGTCGCAGAAGGATACCATGGTCGATGGTATCGAAAGCCGCTGAGAGGTCAAGGAGCACTAGGACAGA
Source organism: Thamnophis sirtalis (assembly GCF_051295495.1). Lineage (NCBI taxonomy): Eukaryota > Metazoa > Chordata > Lepidosauria > Squamata > Natricidae > Thamnophis > Thamnophis sirtalis. Next base: position 44,321,422 of record NW_028261389.1, on the reverse strand, counting down.
GGCGTGACCTCCATCCCTGGCTCTCCAGAGATCATCGATCAATGCGACCAAAGCGGTTTCCGTGCTGTAGCCAGGCCTAAATCCCGACTGGAAGGGATCTAGATAATCGGTTTCTTCCAAGGACCGCTGGAGCTGAAAGGCTACCACCTTCTCAACAACCTTCCCCACGAAGGGGAGGTTGGAGACTGGACGATAGTTGCTTAAAACAGCTGGATCCAAAGATGGCTTCTTCAGAAGGGGTCTCACCACCGCCGCCTTTAGAGCGGGGGGAAAGATCCCCTCCCGAAGAAAGGCGGCAACAACCGCCTGGATCCAGCCCCGTGTCACCTCCCTGCTGTTAGCAACCAGCCAGGAGGGGCACGGGTCCAGTACACATGTGGAGGCACTTACAGCTCCCATGGCCTTGTCCACGTCCTCAGGGGTAACAGCTTGAAAGTCAATCCAGTGATGTCCTGCCAGATTATCCCCTGGTGCCTCAGCTGGTTCTGCGCAATTGGAGTCCAGGTCCGCCCGAAGCCGAGCAACTTTATCCGCGAGGAATTGGACGTAGTCCTCAGCTCTGCCTTGCAAAGGATCGCTCGTATCCCTCCTATTTAGGAGGGAGCGGGTTATCCTGAACAAGGCGGCTGGGCGCGACTCAGCGGAAGCAATCAGAGAGGCAATGTATGTTCTTTTAGTCGTCCTAATTGCCCGGATGTAAGCTCTTCCTATCTTGCTCCTTCAAAGTCCAACATTTCTTCCATAGAGTATCAAAGGAAATACCAGGACTTATAGTATTCTAATCTTTGTAAGCATAGACACAATATGGCGTTTGAATATTTCCAAGATCTTCATGATCTCATAGCATTCTAACCAGTAGAAATATGCTACTCTGTGGCATATTTCTTGATCACTAGTTCCTTAGTATTGATGGTTGATCATAAATGGTTGATCGTAGAAGATATCCAATAATATGCTATTTACACTGGTAATTTTAAGGCTGCTTGTCTACCTTTTGTCATTAGTTTGGTCTTCTTCATATTTCATTGTAGTTCCATTTTTTCACTGTGTTCTTTGATTTCTAGTTTTAAAGCTTGCAGAAAAAATGTATTTTCTGCTATTGGGAGTGTCATCAACATAACAGTTATCTCTTCCTTCAATTTTAAAATCACTCTCATCTTCCAATCCATCTTTCCTAAACAGCCTTGTCCTACTCCTTTGCCAACCTATCTAAGAGGCGGTGTGGTTGATGACGTCCAAGAAAGTGCAATAAAATATATTGTGTATGCTACAAAAAAGTAATTCAACCACTTCCCTTCCAAGTTCTCTTTTGGTAGGGAGAAAGAACTTACAAGATTATTGTATGATAGTCTATCTCAATATAGACTGTATAGTTCTCATACAGTAGTTTCCTAATCTGGTCTACCTCACAGGGCTGGCAGCTTGTTATAGAGGATTTGTGCATTGCTGTGTGATGAATAGCATTTGAAATACAGTAATAGCAACAAAATAATAAAGATCCTCTCAGTCAATTTGTATTCCACATAAGCTAAATATAGTTCCCTTGCTACTTCATTCTATAAGAAACGTACAGATTTTTACTTTGTGAATGTATTTATCTTCTTCCTTTGCAAAAACACTGAAAAATATCACCAAAGTACAAAGAAAGAATCAGTACAACACCATTCTATTATTTAATGAATTTCTTTATTTGGAGCCATTTCACTGCTCTAACCTTATTCTTCAAGGTTGAAAGAGCTTTTTGATATTGAATGGCAATGAGAAAAGCTGCAGTGCTCTTATGTCATTTGTTTACTGATGAATCGACCTCAGCTAACAATGATGAACCTTCTCTGACTGAAGATAACAATCAACTATGTTGACAAATGTTGGCTAAATTATCTTTCTAAAGAATAACCTTGCATGTGTCGAAAGTATAATACTGCAATGACATTTATTAATGTAAGGTTGGACATTCTTTAATTCCCATACAGAACAAGAGAAGCAGAATAAAATTATTTGTGTCCCTAATTTGCTGTTCAACATAAATCATATTTTGATTATTACAATGCCTACATTGTCATTAGCTATTATTCAAGGTTTTTTTCACATATATTCATTCCTGTAAAACCTGACATTGCATGGAAGATATAGGAAAGGGTCTTCTAACTTGAACTGATTCTTTTCTGCGACCTTAAACAATATAACACAAAGAAGGCCATAATCACACATAAGCTATGTTTAGTTGCAGTAGGTATAGTACCTAACACGACACATACTCACTGTTTCTCCTGTTCTTCCTATAAGCAACAGCAGCTAATAAAGTTAGTATTTAGTTATTTTCAGCACAACCACCTACGAAAATCAAACTAATAAAGCTACACAATCTATACCTTGATTAGGCTACTGAACAAAGAAAAAATGGTCTACCATCTGGGTGCAGTAATGTGAAATGATTATTTAGGATGAAATCCCAGAAACTATATACCACCAATGAAAGGGTTATGGTTTTCCAAGAACTGTACATTTTCCATAAAGAAACTGAAAGGAGATAGTCTGGGAAAAGTCTCCAAAGGTGGCCATTTGTGAGGAAGAAAACTGTTCTTCACATAGCCTGTTCTTAGATTGTTTATTGATTTTAATTAAATTTTAAAAGGGTGAAACAAGGTGAGTATATTGGCACTTTAGTAGGCTTCTCTTGGACTGATCCCTTTAATAATGGAAGAATTATTTAAGTTTACGCTCATCCATTGCAGTCTTCAGTTACTACTACCAACTTCCCTATGTGGGGAAAAATATCTATATAGGTGCTGCTGATGAATGGACTAGATGGGGGGGGGCATTGACACAAGCCTACAATTTTTGCAAATAGTTAGCTCCAGAAATTTGGGTATACAGTGCATTCTTTAACAAAAGAAATCAACTTTTCAAATTACTGATAGCCTCACAAAGATCCATTTGCTGAATGAGGAAAATGTACCTTATTAGGTAAATACCAAGAACTATCTGTAATGTGCCTTCAGGTGTGTGTAGTTGTCCTCTTATTTGGTAGCTTCCCTGCCAACATGTTATAGCAGTGTTTCTCAACCATGGCAACTTTTAAGATCTGTGGATTTCAACTCCAGGATTCTCCAGCAAGCCCAGCTGGCTGGGGAATTCTCGGAGTTGAAGTCCATAGATCTTAAAGTCACCACAGTTGAGAAACACTGCTATAGTGTATTTTAAAGGTGAGGAAAACATATACTGCTCATTTGTAATCACTATTAGAGGAAGATCCAGTACTGAGCATAGCCTTGTGGGATTCAAATGGCCAAATATATCATATCCCGTATGAATCAAATAATAGAAGCAATGATGTTCTAGTTTCCATTCCATTGAAGCTCCAAAATTCAGGAAGGTTTATGGAAGACCAGTCACTGCTTGTAGTAATAAATTATTCTTAGCCAGAAGCAATCCAAAAAATATGTTCTGTGCCAGAACTCCTGAATCAACACCCAGTTTTATTGTTATTCAAGCAAATGTGTACCTGATTTCTGATGCCTCTCTCAAGATATTGTTCATCCTCCTAACTCTGACCCATTTCAGCCAGTGCAAAGGGCAGAACAAGGCCTTGGAAATCAAGATATAGATTGATTAATCTATATATACAGGTGAAACTCGAAAAATTAGAATTTCATGCAAAAGTTCATTTATTTCAGTAATGCAACTTAAAAGGTGAAACTAATATATGAGATAGACTCATTACACGGAAAGCAAGATAGTTCAAGCCGTGATTTGTCATAATTGTGATGATTATGGTTTACAGCTCATGAAAACCCCAAATCCACAATCTCAATGTGAAAACATTGCACAATATTCATAAAAATATGTTCGCTCCATCAAAAGTAACAAAGCTTTTGTGAACTGAAGTCCCTTTCATCAGAGGTATGAAGTGCTCTCTACTTGAAAGTTAGAAGGATGCCTGTTTTATCTCAATGCTGCTTTTAGGCTGACAATTTTCCTCAAAAAACAATTTGCTCTAGTTACTGAAAGATGTTTTCTGTATACCACTTTCCTGAAGCTATGCAGGTTAAAGTTTTAATTGGTGTTATCTATGTTTCAGCTAGGTTATGCAAGCTATAGAAACTATAACTTTTGTAGATTATCAGGAATATCATATACTAAGTATTTGGTTAACTAATTGTCTAACTTGAGATAGTTCTCACCTCTCCCAATTAGGTCTGTGTACCAATTTTTATTAGTTTAGTTAGATTTAATATATGCATCATTGATCAAAATTACAGCTTTGGTTATGCTATTTACAAATGCATAGTCATGTAACCAAGAAAAATAAGAATGGATTTCATACAGGTAAGTTGCTTACTTGTTAACCTCTTCATATTCTGACAGCCAATATCTTATAACTATAATAGAATCACATTACTAATTAAATAGATAATAACACTGTTAATTTGTAATGTTGTCACTTTGAACTGCAGGATGGGGCAAATAAATTTGATAAATAAATAAAATAAACATTCTGCACCCAGATTGGTAGACGAAGTTAACCTGTTTGTTATTAAAAAAAAAAATACTGAATTTCCTATTAGCTTTTTGATGATCTCAAAAGAAAGCACCAGTTCAATGAAAATACAGTAAGACTAAAAATAAAAAAGGAGCTTAGAAAAATAATTGTCCTATAAGGATGCCTTAAAATAATAAACAAGATCTTAAAATTCAAGAGAAAAAAATGTCAACTCTCACAACAATCAAACAGCTTGACACAGGCAATAACACACCTTCCTTCATTACTCTTTAATATTATTCCAAATAGCAAGGAATTTGTAATTTGGCAAATCTGGCAAATGAGATTTGTGGGCTCAGTTTACTTGCATTAGAAATCTGTGTAATTGATAGAGACAAGGCACTCAAGCATCCAGTTTCCTGCTCTGTAAATTTCCCCTGGGCTATTTTAAGCTACCATTGACCTTGTTTTGCAACTCTTATCAGTCACATTCACACATCAGCTTGAATTTCCTAAATCAGTTTCCTATTAAATGTCATTCATGCTCCTTCCTATGCAAGCTTGTCAAAGGTTTCTCAAAGGTTTTTCATACTTCCAGTGGGGGTGTATGCTTATGCGTATTTTTTTCCTGAATGCCAGTTCTACTTCACTGAAACTTGTTGGTGAGAGGGAAATTAAAGTTCCAGCCTCGCAAGGGCACTTGAAGAACTTAGAAGTATATCTGCACTCGGTGATAGAATAATTAATTACAATTAGGAAACATACAATTCAGGCCGGTGATTGTTCAATTATACCTGCAGAAGACAGGTCACAAATTAATTTTCTCCCAAAGAGTTAGTAAAAAAGGTCAGGATAGTTTTCTTTCCATCCATTGAAAGCAATGGGGGGAAAACTGTTTTAACAGATATTTGACTAAAATTAAGCTTACTAGCAATAACACTTATATACCGCTTCACAGTGCTTTTACCGCCCTCTCTAAGCGGTATTGCCCCCAACAATCTGAGTCCTCATTTTACTGATCTTGGAAGGATGGAAGGATGGAAGGCTGAGTCAACATTGAGCCGGTGGGACTTGAACTGCCAAATTGCTGGCAATCAGCAAAAGTAACCTGTAGTACTACACTCTAACCCCTGCACCACCACAGCTCTTAAATATTTAATACCACAATTCTAATGCTGCTATGTGGTATCATTCACTCTTAAAATAAAGGAAACCTCTGGTTAATTTAAACGACACATTTGATTTAAATTCACAAGCTATAACATGTAACTTTGGTTCAGCATGTAACTTTGATGACTGTTACCAAAGAGATTTAAATCGGATGTCAATTTCGTGGCATCACATTGTCATGTGACCTATCAAGACTTTTTTCCTCTTTGCTAAACCAGGGGCAGGTGTGGCCAGCGCTTGTTGCATCCGGCCCACGGGCCACAAGTTTGACCCACTTGATTTAAATAGTCTTGAAAACTACATTTTCCAGGCATACTTTTTCAAGCCTTTCTTCTACAGAAGATTCTGTGGCAGTGATGTCACCTCCTTACATGGATTCTCCTGAAGGCTCAATTGTATCATGGAAAACTTTTCCTGACTCAACACTAATTGGAGAAATCAAGTATCAGAAATACTAAGAGTATTTTAGTGATTTAGCCTGGCATGTCAATTACAATGGTCTTTGGAGAGATTAGACTTAACCTTAGTAGTAATAATGATAACAAAGCTAAAGTACTATCATATCTTTTAAGCAGGATTTGATCAAATATTTTCCATACATTCAGGTACATACAAGGTGTTTTTATTGAATGTATTTTCTTCTGAAAAGCTTTCTAAATATACCATAAGCACATTAAAATTAACAGATGATAAATAGAGAAGCCCAAATTATACATTATATTACTCATCTATAACTGAGCTACAAAAATGCAAATAATCATTAAGTAATGATAGGAAGGAGATAGTTGTATATACGTTTTTATTCTAGCGTAATCCATTCAGAGCCCAGATATTAAAGTCCTACTTAAAAGATTAGTAAGATTCTTTATGTGCAACTGCACTTTATACTCTCTCCATGTTTATGAAACATATATTTAAAATGTATATTTAACATTTATTAAGTGATACTGGATTGGAAGAAGATGAATGTGGTTTTAAAATTGAAGGGAGAGACATTAATAGCGTATGTTATGCTGATGGCATTATCTATGTTAGCAGAAAATCCAAAGGATCTGTAAACTCTAGTACTGGAAGTGGGGAAAAATGAACTAAAATGAAATATAAAGAAGAAAATAATGTAATAATATAAATAATGACAATAGATAGAATAAGCAGTCTTAGAATTGGCAATGAAGATAACATAGTGATGGGTAGGTTCTGTTTAGCATTGGGTAGAGCAGACAATAAGCCCTTGGAAAAGATATGTAAAGTTAAGAATGACTTAATGGAATGCAATCAGACAATTAATATGCATTATAAACACTGCTTACTTCAACTTTCTATTATATTCTAAGTTTATGTTTGAGGTAAAACATAAATCTCTGATTAAGGTAAAAGCTTTTGGATGGCATTGCTCCTAGAAGGAACAAGTCTTTAATGTACAAATGAAATTGAAAACGTATGTCAAAATCAAAATATAACCTCATGCAGTCCAAGATTTTGCAGCCATAACATAATATCTAAAACTTCTCAAAACAAAAACATAAGCTACTATACTTTCGGATACTGATTTTTTCAATTCCTAAATGATGAATGATTGCCCATTTAGAGTTGGTGAATATTTTCTGAAATTGTTTTTTAAATGGATTTCCTTGTTCCAGAACATTAGTAGAATGATTCTCAATCTTTAACAGGAAGAATATTACCAACTTTAAAATTGTTCTATATTTCTACCATGTCTAAATTAATCTGTTTTTATTAAGGCAGTGCTTAGGTGATAAACGCACAATAATAATATTTAGAAAATAACTCAGCATATTTATATGCCAGTGTTGTACATTAAACTGAATTCATAGCTATATCCCATATCTAAACGATTTGGCTTGTAGCATTCATTTATCAGAGTAGGACTAAGGACATACTTATTTTGCTGAAATATAAAAGTATTTCATATTCCTTTATAAGTATAGGGAATCCTCATTGACTGCCTTGTTCAGCAACTGTAGGTTGGTTGAATGGTTTTTTGTGCACTGTGAGCTTCGTTGTTTCCTTAAAGAAGTTTCATTACCCAAACTAGGTAACATGATCAGTCTAGTCTAGCCCTGATGATGCTACCTAGTTTCGGTAATGAAACATCTGCAAGAAAACAACTGAGCTCAGAGAGCACCAAAGAGTTCAACCTGAATCTACAAATATTCTCCTTTATTGTAGGTTTACGGATGGTCCTTGAACATTTACACTGGTCACAGCATCCCAGATCATTGCCATTTGCAATCTTCACAATCAGCTTCTGACAAACAAAGTCAATGGGGAAGCTGGCAAGAAGTTGCAAGTCATGGTCATATGATGTCACATTTACATGGTGATTCACTTAACAGATGTAGTAGAACCAACATAAGTCTAGCACAGTCACAGGACATTTCACTTAACAACTGTATTGCTTAGCAAATGAGTGGCTAGTCAATAAAGGAGGACTATCAGTATCATTTCCACATATCCTCAATTTTGCAAATTAATTAGTTGTAGATAATCATATTAGTTACTGCCGATTTGTTTTTTCCCCTTCCTGATTTATAACCAGTATTTCATTTGTGTGCTTTTTGAATAATAGAGTTCTGGCAGACTGTGAAGGAATGTTTCTTGAATACACATAGTTGGATAATTAAAGTTAGTGAAGAATCTAATTAAATAAAAAGACTGTTGGATGCTGAGACGGAATTAGAGTAAAACTCTAAGTTCATACAACATCTAAAAATAGATTTTGAAGACTTTCTTGAAGAGTCACCTCCAACAGGTATTTGCAGATGCTTGATTTTAAAAGCATGTAATTAAAATTGCAGTTTCCTACTGTACTATATTAAACTTACATTTATAAACCAATATTGACACAGCCATCATGTTTTGCTACTTCAAAATTCCAAGAGAGCTACAGATATTAAAAATTAATTGCATTCAAATCACATATTGCCTAATGTAAATCCATTAATTTCAATGGGTTTATTTTAAGGATGATTTAGTTTGAACCCAGGCTAATACATTTAAAACAAAAGATTTGCATATATTCCATGTTATTGATAAAATAATGTAAATAAAATATATAAAACATTCAGACTGAAATTCGTAATTGCTACATCAGACTGCTCATGTGCTTTAACTTGTGGAAACATAGCTATGTTTGCACTAAATACATGTTGGACAGAGGTAAAAATATACAAGATCCCCCCCCAAAAAAGTTGAAATATGGTAGTTACAATATATTATCATGTTTCCCCAAAAGTAAGACCAGGTTTTATTTTATTTTATTGGACAAAAAAAAACCCTTATTTTCAGAGGGTGTCTTATTTTGCACCTACCCACCTGCTCCCTCCCACCATCTGTTTGCCCATGACAGCTTACAGGGTTTCCCAGGGCAGAGACATTTTTTGTCCAGATGGAGAAATGACGGACACACAAGCCTCCTGCAAACCTCCCATGAGCCAGGCAGCCTAGCAGCACATCTGGATAGTCTGTCTCCACCACCACCACCCCAGCCTCTGCCTCCACACTCAAACTTATCTGTACTGCGCCAAGGGCTGGCGGGCTTTGGATGCTGCCAGATACCATCGGCCTCTTGTGCTGGCCACACCCATCCCCCAGGCTTATTTTTGGGGTAGGGCTTATATTAGCCCCCCCCCCCCAAATCAGGCTAGATATTATTTTCAGGGTGAGTTTTATTTTTGGGAAAATATGGTAGTTGATGACAGCAAAATAATCAAAGTTGGGAACCTATTTCACTTTATATATTGATGAATTACCATTGTCAAAATTCGTTACTCTTTACCTCCCTGTCTGGGCCATTGTAAGATTTACTTTAGCAATATAATCTATGGAGTACAAAGGTCACACTCGCTTTTTAACCATTCTTAAGACTACACTCAAAACTGAATATAATTGAGGGAAAGTAGATGAAGCCACACCAAAAAGGGTAGAAGTAAATGTTTACCATATTAACAAAATACATTTTTGCTGCTACTACCAAACCTACAGTACGTCTTTAGCATTCTACTTTACTGAGTAAGCTGGCAAGATAATGAATCATTGGATAACTTCACAGAAAGCATAAAATCTTTGAAATTATTGATTTCGTACAGAGCAAAACCCACAATTTGTTCAGGTACAATAATTGTGTAATTATGTGGAGTTTTCCATTCAGATACTAATTTATTTTGACATTTGTGATTTAAACTCAAATGTAAATACTGATGAACTCAAGCTAAAGTTGTATTTAAATAATCTTGTTCTCAAGTGATAGAATACATTTATACGTGTTCCAAGTTTATATTTAAAATTTATATATTACAAATTGCACTCAGTAAGATTAATTCAGTTTAAATAGATCTGCCACTTATAATGTCACAGATGGAATTTTTCCTACAATACTTTTCAAATTAATTCATCCTTTTCCCCAAAAAAACCATAATAGTTTTTATCAGGAAAATACCTTGTCAGTATATGCTTAAATTTTGATAGCCTGCTTAAATTTCAAGTTCATCTTTTCCCTAGCCAATACAAGCTTCTACTTCTGTTGGTTTAAGGGCATATAAGGCTTTCTACAAATAAAATGAAAGTGCCATGTAAATAAGGTTCTCTCTAAGAACTGAAGTATCTTTTTGGAATCAATTCCAAAACACTCTTCAGCCCTAGTATAAAGCCTGCTTAAGGAACCCTGCATGAAGAATCACATGCATTACTTGGTATTATTTCAAATATGAACATTTTTCACGGATAATTCCTTAATACTTTTCCATGTACTTTATAATCTTGCATATAATTTTATCCATATGTTGATAAGAGCACTGCATAATAAAATGTGCAGAATTTCTAAGATAAAGCAAACATAACATAACATAAGAAAATGTTTCCTCTGTCCTAGTATGAAAGTCATGCTTCTCGTGTCCAGTTGGGTTATCAACATGTTATCCTTAATTGTGAAGCAATAATTTGGGTACAGCAAAAGATAAATATTGGTCTTCATTTTTTGTAAAATATTTATCTTTATTTTGTACATATTGCTACATGAAAACATGAATTGATTGTTTTACACTTAGTATGTTTTGCTAGTGCAGTTAACACGGTTGGTCAACTACAGTATGTGATTTTGCATGTTATTCTGACCTAGATAATTATGGTTTATTTAGTTTACAAAAATCTTAGCAATAAATGGGACCTCAATAAATTGACAAAAAATCTGCAGTGCAAATGTGAGTTAGTAATTTTAACTCATATGGACAATTCAGTTTATACAAACTTACCAACTTACCAAACTTGCTTTTCCAAAAGGAAACTGGACTTTTTTTTTGGGGGGGGGGGGTTCTTTGAAAATGTTTCATTTCCTTAATTGTGAAGCAATAATTTTGGTACAGCAAAGGATAAATGTTAGCCGTCATTTTTTGTAAAATATTAAGAGGACAAGAATGTATTGTCTTATTCTCAAGAGAGAAGAGAGACAAGAGGAGAAAGAGAGGCTTAGGGGAGAGGGAAGAAGGGAGAAGAGGAGGAGAGAAAGAAGGAGTGGAAAGAGGAGAAGGAGAAAGAAGGAGAAGTAGAGAAGAGAAAAATTACAGAGGGAAGAAACAGACAGAGGGAGGTAGGGAAGAGAAGAGAGAGAGAAGAGGCAAGGAAGCGAGGGTATCAATATGGTGTTTGGAGAGCAGAAGAGCCAATGATAGTCTTTGGGGGTTGATGGTAAGAAGAATTGATGTAATATTGAATAATACAAAACAGTGTTGGTTATGTAATGGTATACATGTGGTTATTTGTATGAATAGAAAAAAAACTTTAAACAAAAAAACTACACCTACTCAGGCAGGAAACCCTATACCATTTCAGACAAATGGTTGTCCAATCTCTAGTAGTAATGCTACATGTTGTATATTAATACTTTCTTTCACTTAGGTTTAGGTTTAACCTGAATCTAGGTAGGTATGGAATATAGGAAATAATGTAAAGGTAAAGCATTGATTTTGAACTCATCTAATTTGTGTTAGATATTTGAAAGCTGATGATACCAAATTTGAATGAAAAATGTCCTTTGACCATTTTAATGGTATTGACAGGACAAGGATGCATAGTCTTATTCTCAAAAAACATAACTCATAAACTCTCTCTCAGAACAGGAAGCATTTCCATTTCATTTATTTTCAACTTTGGTTCTGCCAATTAAGTTCAGAGAAGAAAACACTAAACTGCTTGCATGTATCATTCAAATGATGTATGGAATTTGATTACAAGCTGCATCAAATCTGTCTCAACAATACAATCCCTATATAGTAGGACACAAAGATATGGTAAGTGCAGATTGCAATAAATCTTTATCACCACTATTTAGTAAAACAATTAGGGTTATTGTTGTTCCTTTAAGTGTCAGCATTTTAGAAGATCATCATTATACATATGTGATTTATTGTCACTGATTTTAGGTTTTCTTTTTTACTTTACTCACTGTAATATAATTATATCTGGAACCTTCTAGCATTGTAGTTTCTAGCTATGAAAGCCTTTATATGGAGCATTTTTCCACCAGTACTTCTTAGTTCTATTAGATTTCAATTTTATATGAGAGTTATATGGCAGTACAATCTCAGAGGCCCTCAAGTAAGAGATTATTGGTGTATATGTGCTGATTATTCTAGTCCAGTGTCACAAGTTTTTGATGTTAGAATGCTTGGATTTACAGTAAACTGGATGAATATCAAGCCAAATTAAATGTTGACATTATCCCTGTTTTTTTCCTCAAAACTGTTGAGGAAAAACTGCCACTGTTCCAGAAATTTAGCAAAAAGAGACCAGTATGTTCTACAGCATGACCAGAAACATAATTCACCTAGACCAAAAGAGACTGTTTCAAGTTGTGGGCTACACACTTCAGAGAAAAAAATGATTTAGATGTTATAATTACACTGATCCTTCTTGCATCTATCATTGTAACAGAGCCCACAAATGATATTTCATGCTATCCAGATGTGTGTTTCAATGGAGTTTGTAACTGAACAGTCCATGGCAGCATGCCCACACAGGTATGGTTCCTCAAACATAAGACCTATCCCAAAAATAAATTGTAATGAAGGAGCGTGGGTCAGCACAGGAGGCCAGCACATAAGAGTGAGCACGGGCAGGCCGACGATGTCCAGCAGCAGCCGTAGCCCATGCAGCGCATGTGTGTTGATTACCTGTCCAAGCAGCAGGCAGAGGCAGAGAAAGAAGGTTTGTAATCTGGATGAGCCATGTGGGCTGCAAGAAAATGGAGTTGGTGGGCCAAAGTGAGCAACAGGAGGCTCATCTTCACGTCTCTTGGCTTGCCTACAGCTCGTGCAGCACATCAGGATTGCCTGCCTTCTGCCCTGTGCCTCTCCCCCCTCCATCTGCTGCCAGTGTCACCATATGAAGACAAGCCTCCCATGGCCGCCCACCCGCCCATTGACTCTCAACTTTCCTGCAGCCCTTGTGATGACATATCCAGATCGTCAGAACTTATCCCTTCCCCTCTTCCTCCCTCTGCTACTTGGACAGGGAATCAACTCACCTGCACTATGTGGGCTACACAGTCCCAGAGTGCGCCAACCAAGGGATTGGCGGGCTGCAGCTGCTACCACATATGATCAGTCCCCACGCACTTGCCACCTCTTGTGCACATGCTGGAGGGGCGCCCGCCAAGCTGATCATCCTGAAATTGTATTTCCCAAAAAATAAGACCTACTGCTTATTTTGGAGCCCCCCCCCCCAAAAAAATAAGGAAAACACAGTTTATAAATGCTTGCTTGCTTGCTTGCTTGCTTGCTTGCTTGCTTGCTTGCTTGCAAATTTTTATTTTATTTTATCTTATCTTATATTATTATTATTATTATTATTATTATTATTATTATTATTATTATTATTATTTATTTTTATTTATTTCTTTTATTACTATCCAGCTCCTTCAAAGAGGCATTCTGGCACAGATATCAGGCACAAATATTAAAACATAAAAACAATATATAAAATTTACAATTTAGAAAGGAAGGATGGGTTAAAAATTAATGTTGAAAGTTAATTAAAAGGTCAGGGCTCTTTGGCTGCATGCTTTCCTGTGACCCTCAAACAAAGCTGCAAAGCCATGTTTTTACACCTTTCCAAAAAGCCAGAAGAGGGGGGCGGGTTTCTGCTTCATCTCAGGGGAAGAGTGTTCCCCAGGGCAATGACAGATGAGGCTCTCTTCCAGGACCCTGCCAGCTTATGCTTTTTCATATTACATAAGTATTAAAAAATGCAAAACCCCTTTTTGTTTGTCAGTTCTTACATGAATATTTTTGAAGTGGCTGAAATTTGTTTTGTTTTGATGCTTTTAGAGAGAGAGGGGGAGAAATAAGAAGGGAATGCATTTCATTTCAAAGTCTACTTGACAAGTTACTTTTTTGTTGATTCCAAGCTGATAACGTTATTTTCTTCTGAAATTCTAATTAAAAGTAGAAAAGAGTGGATGAAACTCTTACAGTGGAAAGTGGTGAAGGTTTTCTAAGGAATAGGTATGAAAGAAGCCTCTTTGATCATAACCATAGAATGGCACAGTTTTAGTAGAATTGGATTAGACAACCACACTTTCATCCTACTTAACTCAATGCAAGCTAGGTAACATTAAAGTAAGCCTTATTAATTATTAATCATCTATGATTTGAATTTTATTGAAAGGCACAAGCTTTTGTGAGTTGCAATTCACTTCAACAGATACCCAAAGTGCTTAAACTGGTTTAAAGGATTTAAACTGGAGTGAGGTGAGGAAAGGGGGCAAAAATTAAATTGATTATGCAGATGCAGGTTACATGTGCACTGTGCAGTTATAAGTACCTTATCAATTAACAATTTTATTGTGTTTTAGACCATATTTTGTCTTTGTTTTGAATCTTGATGTCAAACTTCTATCCGTAATTCTTTGGGGTAAATTTGCCCTTCTGTATTCTCCTTCTACCTTTTGTAAATCATAGATATAAAACAGGAATATACAGGTAGCTTCCAAATTATCCAGCAAAGAGGCTATAGAATGTGAGCCCAAATATATTTTTCATGTTCAATAGATTACTGCCTGCTAAAAACCAGAGCAGCTGCATACATGTTGAGGTTTCCCCATTATAACTTTCTGTATACTTAAAGCTTTTTGATAACTAAATCTTGAATTGGAGCGTTGCCTCCATAATGAAGAGCAGATTAAGCTAAATCATACATGTTTCCCAAACAGGCATGAAAACACAGTGAAAAGCATCCTGCACAAACCCCAATGACAAAAAAAATTAAAACATACATTATAATATCACAATGCAAACACATTCATTGTATTTGTGTCCCAATTTCAGGCACAAATATATCCTGTAAGTCACCTGGTTTGTCATTTGCTCTCTGCAGACATAATTACTCTGACATGTTTTGGAAAATAAACTTAAACACGATCCTTCCAAAAATTCCCTGATTTGTCAAAAGGATCAGTTCTTCTTAGCTTATTATTAAGCCTTAGGAAAAATTTAGTTGATATAAAATATATTTAAAATGAAAAGAATACATACACTGGTAACAGGTAAACAAAAGGTTAGAATAATTTGAGTTTTTTAATTACCAGAAATAATTATGGGTTTGTCAAGAACAAATATTGCCAGACTGACTTCATCTCATTTAACTCCTAACTCCATTCTCTTTCAGATGAATAACTAAAAACCATCAGCAGGTGGCATCTTTTTAACATTAGTTTCATATATTGAAGGTATTTTATAAACAGCCAAAGTATTCCACATCTACAGTAAATCTATTTGTCTACTATCTGTATATACAGACACACTACAATACAACAGATAAAATATTAAATTAAGATAAAACCATAATAAAATCACCATAATATGAAGCCATAGAATTGAATTAGGTAGATGTTATAATTCGATATCTAAGGCACCTAACCATCTAACTTCTTCTGGTGGGGCTGCAAAGAGATTGTCCCAGATGCCTTGATATTTCCTGACATTCTTAAACTATATGTGTTATAATTAGTCTATTTAAAGTATCACATTGCTTTGATTAAACTAAATTTGTATATCAATGATTGCATAACCTCAAAGATGCCATACGTTAAATTTTAAAAATCTGTTTATTAGAAGCTATTTCCATTTAATTTAGCATATCTTCCATCCAGGTAACTGCATATAGGAGAAAACTTCCAATTACCTCTAACTAATCATTTCGTGCATTATTGTCTCTTAATATCCAAAAGACATTCGTGTAAGAACTGAATGCGATGAAAGTAACATTATGTTCATTAAAGTGCAAATACCCCACCAGCAATTATCCAGTTGCCTATTTTTCTCTTCATGTAGCCTCATATTTGTAACACTCTGAGCTAGATGCCTTTTAAACAGAGGTTCCAAAACTACTTAGGGATTTGCAAAGCATGACAGAGATTAAAAAGCAAACGTCCACTCTAGAATATAAATGTTCTTTTTCTGGCCTCCATCATCAGTTTCTTTCTATGTCTATGTTGTACAGATTGATGGATTGATTCCATTTAGACAAGCATTATGGATCTCACTGATTGCAGTAGAGGTTTTAGGCCTGCTTACAGATATGGCTTGTGGTGACTCAAAGTTGGACAATGGTTATGCACATGTAACGTTTCAAAGTAGCACAAGAAAAAGCAGTCTCAGGGTTTGGTTTGGTTTGGTTTTTTGCTTGACCATTTTCTTGCCTCGTCTTTTCTCCTATTTGCTGTAAGATTGTAGGCAACCAACCAAGACAGACAGTGGGTAATAGCTGACCAGGGGAAACCTCAACTGCCTTGTCTTATGCTTCCTTACTTTGAATCTAGTAATTCTAAAATCTTCCTTTTCCAGACTAATAAAGACAATTAGACAAGAAAAACCTTCCATATATATTTCATTATTTTTTAAAATATGTGAAAGAAATCACAATGTATGCTGTAAATGAACATTACAAAGACAGAGCAAAAACATAGTATTTAAGTATTCATAGCTTAATAAAACTGAAATTGATAAGAAAGTTGCTGGATAATCTTCCTTAGACAACAAGGGATCTACTTTGTACTGTTTATATTCACTTTTACTACAGAAACATATGTCTACAAAACATATTTACAGGGCATGATAAATTACTCTCATAAATGGGATGTAGATATGTATATTAACTTGGCTCAGGAAAATAAAATGAAAAAAATAGCAATTACACTTTCCAGGCTTTTCCAGTTTGCTTGAGAAAAATCAATCAATCTGCAATTGGTTTTAGCTTGTACAAATAATCTAGAATTTATAAATGTGGTAAAGGTAATAAAGTTGGTGTCACTATTAGAATATACTTTCAATGAAGTAGCATTTTTGAGTGTGTATCTGTGGGCTGAAAGCCCTTTTTCTAAATATCTCACACGTGGCCCAAAGTGGAAGAGTTTGCTGCATGATACCACAAGAGTTGGAAGAAAATGATGTTTCATTGGCTATACTTCTAAACATCAACAAATTTAAGCTGAGATATTAGTTGGAAGTTGCAATTTGGGCCAGTGAATACAACCCTAACTCAAGAAACAAATTCAAATTAAACACCCACAATGGAAAGCTGCCTAGATCGTGTCTAGCCACATAAGTGATACACTGATGACCATCTCTGTAGGTGATTGGTTTCTCTTAGAAGTTCAACTAGAATCTTTCTTTTTGACACTGGTTTATTGATTTATTCAATTTCTAGGCCATCCAACTCCAAAATTACTCTGGATAACTTGCAAAGATTTTTTTTAAAAAAGCTACCACACATAAATAAAAGTAACAGTGTACATACCACAACAATTATTTAAAGGAATAGAACCATACTTCCACATTTCTCTCGCTTAAGAGGCCTGCCTAACCATCCTAACCCAAGGCCTGAGGGGAAACCAAGTTTTTAAATAATGTATTTCCTTTGTCAGATAAAAAAATAATGTGGAATGTATAAGAATGGAAGAGGAAGAAATATTTTGCATTATATGAAATGAAGTATCCTAAAAGCTACTAAAAGAAGAAATCTGACCTGATTAATCTGATTTAATAACTAATCTGGATTGTGATAATTGCATGCAAAATTTTGTTACTGTTAAAATATAAATGAGAAGGGTCACATGAATGTCATTTATCATGCATTTTTATGCTACATTGGATTTTCCATAAAAGTATAGAATTTTGAATATAGTTAATTAATAGGCCCACTAGTCTGAATTAAATTTCTGATGATACACTACAGCCAATCTTTTAACGAATTTTACCTAAAACATGGAATTGCACACATAGACTTACTGGAATCAGGATTCCTTATAAACAGATGTACCTGACCGTTTTAGTTCTGCAGACCACCAGTGGCAGTGGTGGCTTCAGAAGTTTCAGCAGTGGGGAGGAATGCATGTGCAACCTAAATCCCACGCATGCACAAATGAAGCTTCACATGCTTGCCTGCCACTTTGGTGACCCAACAAGCCACAGCTCAGTAGCACTCCATAGCCCAGGGGTTGGACCCCCTTCCTTATAATATCTCCTTTAGCCCTCAAAAGTGCAAATGCTGTAAAATTCCACAGAGCTATTGAATAAAGAAAAATCACATTAGCTGACTTCAATAGGATTTGGCTTCTAAAGTTTCTTTGTATGCATGAGAGCTAGATACTTTTAAAAAATTAATACTTTTAATAAAATTCTATATATAATGATAACTGAATCACATATAGTTAAAATCATTGATGTGTTAGTTCAACATTTGTCTATATGTCATAATCTTTTCACAGAAAATGCTTCTGTGCATCCGAAGAATGTGAAGTTTTATCATCATTCACAAGCTTTGCTACATCATACTTCAGCTATAACAACTCAAGTCTAGCATTACAAAAATGCCTCAGGCTTCAGGAAACCTTTCCCCTTTCATGGATTAAAGGAAAAGTATATGTTTAAATGTCAACATCAAAGTTGCCAAAGAAATATCCCACAGACTTTCAATGGCTTAGGAGATACTACCTGACTGCTTTTTCTAGCTAAAGAATAGTAAACATTATGGCTACACATACCTTATCTTTGTAATATCAGAAAGTAACCGTAATGGCAGAAGAGGACAATCTGATCTGGCCTTAAACTCGAAAGGAATATTGCCTTTTGAATATGTAGAAAAAAACATATATGACAGATTTAAAGATGACACATTCTGGTTGAAAGTTGGGGGGGGGAATGCTTCCTAATAAAAGGAACAATTATCAAATTATTATTATTATTAACAGTTATCAAAAATGCTGGTGGACTCTCTCCATTGGAGGCATGGAAGTAGAGGCTGGAGACCCACCTATCTTGGCTTCCTGCACTGAGTGAAGGTTTGGTCATGCTGGGCTAAGTAAGCCCTTCAGCTATATGATTCTATGAAATCTATATATTTGCTATTTTTATTAAAATATACAAATTAGGCATCATTCTTCTTTGGAGTTACCTTATATTGGGTTAGTACATCAGCATTTTTTTACAAAAATCATGGCTAGGAAGTCACAGTCTGAAAAATCCCAAGCCATTCAAGGTCTCCAAGATGACCTGAGAACACTCAGTATTGTTCCATTGGATGCATTTACCAATTTGATTAAAAATAGTCCTTGACTTATAACCACAATTGAGTCCAAAATTTCTATTGCTAAGTGAAACATTTGTTCAGTGGATGTTTCCCATTTTATGACATTTTTTGCCGTAGTTGTTAAGTGAATCACTGCAATTGTTAAGTTGGTAACAGGGTTGTTAAGTGAATCAGGCTTCCCCATTGACTTTGCTTGTCAGAAGGTTTCAAATGGTGAACACATGGCCCTGGGACACTGCGACTGTCATAAATATGAGTCAGTTGCCAAGTGTCTGAATTTTGATCATGCAACCATCAAGTATGCTGCAAGGGTGTGAAAAACGGTCATTTCACTTTTTTTCAGTGATATTATAACATTGAGCAATCACTAAACTAACTGTTTTATAAGTCAAGGACCGCCTGTACTGAATTATCCATATTTTGAGTGCATGCAAGAAACTAAACAAATAGGCTGAGTTCCAAATTACAAAACACTGAGCTACAAAATACTGTAGTTTTGTTAGGTGAACAAAATTCAGACAGAAATGGTTTCTTTGTACAAAATATACTCCAAAGTAAGGTAAATTTAAAATATGTTTTTAGGACTTAAAATAGAAACTAATGACAACTATTTTACAAATTCCCTTTCTCTTTAATAACAGGAGTCAGCAGGCAGATAAAGTTCCTTCCTTTTCCTATTTTTTGGGAGGTTGATATTTTTGTGGTTACAAACACACATAACAGTCAGTATTTCAAGAAAGAAAATGCCAAGACAAGGATGGAGCCATGATGGAATCTCACTGGAGCTGGGAACTTAATGGTTTTCTTTCCCATAGGTTTAAAAAAAACTGATCTTGGGCTCTGTATGGGAGCCATTGTAGTATAGCAATTAACATATATATATATATTTACTAGGGAACTCTGGTACTGGAATTCTAATAGCTTAAAATTGTTAAGGTTGAGAAACACTGCTCCAGACTTTTATTAGTATAGTTACTAATCAGAATCCTTGTTCCTCAATCATGTATACACAATTCAAAATCCGGTGTAGCTTAACTTTAGCTTAGATGAGACATTATTCACATGTATGAGTCTTAAAGGGAACTTTTTGAGAAAGACTGATACAACATATACAATTTTTATTTTTCAGAATTATGATTTTATCCCTGAAACATGCTGTCACAACCGTATAATGTCACTCAGAATGTGGTAGTGCTGGGTAGCTAACCCATCAATTTCTTATTTGACTTCCAAACTTGTCAAAGGCTATATTATGTTTCTATCAGGCCCTGGGCTATTTCTCTAACCTCTGAACAAAAATAGAATTCTAGTATCAGATTTATAGCAATAGCAATAGCAGTAGACTTATATACCGCTTCATAGGGCTTTCAGCCCTCTCTAAGCGGTTTACAGAGAGTCAGCATATTGCCCCCAACAATCTGGGTCCTCATTTTACCCACCTCGGAAGGATGGAAGGCTGAGTCAACCCTGAGCCGGTGAGATTTGAACCGCTGAACTGCTGATCTAGCAGTAGCCTGCAGTGCTGCATTTAACCACTGCGCCACCTTGGCTATTTATAACACCAAAGCATAAGAACTGCATTTTCTATGATCCATAATGGCCACAAAGACTTCTGAAACAACTATCACCAGTCTAATGAATTCTTTAATACATGACATTTTTTGGATGCTACATACAACTTTTTAGTACTGAGGAAACAACATGAAATAACAGCATACAGATCCAAGCTTAAAACAAGTAGTACAAATTCTATTAAGTTCTTTTTGCTAATGTCTTCATGTCCTTAATATATGGAAGAGAAAAAGGGAAAAGGTTGCAGAATAGATGTTGCAAAGTTATTTCAGGTTATTTGAGTTAATACCTAGACTCCAGAAGAAAATAAAATAGTTTTGGATTAGGAACAGTTAAACTTGTTTCTCAGATCTCCCTGCTGTGATTTTTCACTCACAGCACTATGTGATACTTGTTCTCAATATAACACAACAGTGGTTGACCTTTTATTGCTTTAAATACCATGAAGCCTTCCTACAAGGCTTCCTTGCAAGCTGAAATTGCAAAAGTATCGAAACAGTTTGGTGAGATCACATTTTTTCCATTCATCATAATCCTCTGCATAGTACATTCAGATAATTATACATTTACAAAATACTTGTTTTATCATGGTTGCCTGAAGAAATTTTCTGTCTCAAAGAGGAAAGAATTGCTATCTTTTCAGGATAGATCAACATAATTGTACTTACACCGTTACCATATTTAAAACTGTCAAAGACAAAATGAATGAAACACAATTTTAAATTTCTTTAGCAAACGCACAGGAAAAAAAATCAAAAGAAGCCACCAGGTTTGTTTGTTTGTTTGTTATTGAACAAAATTGTATGTTGCCCTACATACAAATAAACAGACACTGTATAATAAAAACAGTCTAGAATAATAATTAATATAAAAATATATTAATTAAAAAGAAATCATAATATCTTAATGTAAATAAATCATTCAAAAACTAACTAAAAGACCAATACCTCTTAATATCCAGCAATTTCTTGGATTGGTTTAAACATCTTCATGAAACTGAACTATGTAAAGTAAGAAGGAATTCTAGAAGCAAATTGTGATAGATGTCTGTCTCTGGGCGTTCATCCTCTTCGTTTCTTATACTATAGGAACCTAAAGGCATTTTATTCCAAGAACATTGTCCCAAAGTTAAAGAGAGAGAAAAGCAATGAAGGACTTTTAAGTAATAATGCGGTTATTATGAAATCACATCCTAGAGACCATTTTAAAAGAATGGAAATGCATGACAAAATAGTCAAAAACAGTATCACTTTTCTCCCAATCCCTTCATAGTTAATTTAGAACTGTTGGTTGACAGTTTGCCTTTTTATAGTGACAATGATATTCATAGAAAGCCTAAGATTTCCACTGGGGAATAAGACCAAGTACATACATTTAATAACTGATAAAATGAATAATTTTAAAATGAATTTTATTCTATTTTTTGGATAATTTTAGAGTCATGGTGGCACAACTCTGTCAACTGTCAGCAGTTCAATCCTGACCAGCTCAAGGCTGATTCAGCCTTCTATCCTTCCGAATCAGTAAAATGAGGACCTAGATTGTTGAGGACAATATGCTGACTCTGTAAACCACTTAGAGAGGCCTGTAAAGTACTACGAAGCAGCATATCAATCCACGTGCTATTGCTATTCTATTAGGTTTGTATGAATCAATCCTGATGTGAATGGGAGATTTGATAGTATATTATTTAATCTGAGTTTGCAATATGAGATCTGAAGAGAATTCTGCTCATTTAAGATTCCTAGATTATAATATGAAAATATGAAAATGACTCTAGATACTTCATGTTTTGGCAAAACAGACCTAGGAACAGGAGTTTCTTTCAGGACATCAATCCTGCCAAGTTTCAGCAGGATATGTTCAATGGTTTCTCTGCAGTTTTTTTGTTTTTGTTTTTGTTAATCATGTAAAGTTAACATGAATAAAGGTAGCACAGTGCAAGTGCAACTTGCAGCTATCAAGTTGTCCATCAAAAAGTCTGTAGAGAGATTGTGGTGAATCACTATAGAAAGTATTTTTTTTCTAAATTGAAAATAAAAATGTCCAATTTTTTGATATATGATTTCACAACCTATTATTGTTATTTATCTTTTTGAGAAGAAATGGTCCAGCTAATTAGTAGAATGCTGCAA
Organism: Thamnophis sirtalis; assembly: GCF_051295495.1. Taxonomy (NCBI): domain Eukaryota; kingdom Metazoa; phylum Chordata; class Lepidosauria; order Squamata; family Natricidae; genus Thamnophis; species Thamnophis sirtalis. The sequence goes on along the minus strand of NW_028261389.1, from coordinate 44,298,460 downwards.
CATTGTATTTATGATGACATTTGATGGATTCTTTTGTGGGTTATTTTATGACAAAAGTTATTTCATTTGTTTCGTTGTGAAATATCAAATTTAATAGATCAAATGCTTTTTAATTATGTTATAAACCTATGCACATATAGTCCCATATTACCTGCCTTGTGGCGCAGAAGTTAAAATGCAGTGATGCGGGCTAATTTTGCTGACTGCCAGGGATCCTTACTGGCTCAAGTTTGACTCAGCTTTCCATCCTTCTGAGATCAGTACATTGTGGGGGGCCAATATACTGACTCTGTAAACAGAGAGGGCTAAGCACTGTGAAGCTGTATATAAGTCTAACTGCTATTGGTATTGCTATATCTTATGCTCATCCTAATTTTGTAATTGTAGAGGCAGCCATAATATCCCAAGAAGGCATCCTTACATGTTCCCAAAGATATTCCAACGGAGAACTATCATAATGCTTATTTCACATTATGATGTCCAAAAACATAAATATTGCAGAACCGGAGGGACATAAATCTCCATCAGTTACTATATTTAAAGATCTCTCTCTTTCTATGTTTATATTGAATTGACATGTTTTATGATGTTCTGATTTTAGATATCTTTAATTATATCTATTATGAAAGTTTTATTTCTTCATATTTTATAAACTCCTACCAGCCCTTTTTACTGTGGCAAGACATAAAGTGATTGTATGAATGAATAAAACAAGCATTTTATTAACTGCAGTTCTAAATCGAGCCCTTTTTATAAATGTGGACTATATTTATAAATATACTTATATATACATATACTTATTTACATATTTACTTCTCTGTTTGTTTTTTAATGTCTAAGAATGATGTTTTCCAACTCTATAACAAGACATGAGGTATAGAGATAGATATATACAAATAAAAAAAACTTGTTTAGAACATAAAAAGTAAGACTTTTGTGGAATTTTCATTTTCTGCATATATAATAAAGAATAAAATATGCATTTTAGCTCAGGTGTCAGTTTTCTCATTTGTCCACAGTTCACATTTATCTTATTAACAGTTTGCTTGAAGCATAAAATAGTATAAGCTTGATGCATAAAAATATCTTGCTCAGTCAAGGAAAGAATACATACAGCTGTTTGTCCTTCATCTTTAATTCAACTGCAGGAAATCTAAGAAGGATGACGATATTTATGAACACTTCCTGAACAGCTGAGATTCAGTCCTGGGTTTTATTACACAGTCTTAATTTATTCATTTCATGCACATTGACTTTATAAACTGAGAGTCATTTGCCATTTACCAAAATACTGAATTTATTCTTTGGTGTCTCTTTGGTGTCCTTTAGATTTAACCTACAAAATGTTATTTAAAGTTTAATGATACTATTTTGGATACTGACATTAAGAACAATTGAAAGTCATCTATATCTTGAAATTTTTACTCTTTTGTTATAAATATACAGGTGAAACTCGAAAAATTAGAATATCGTGCAAAAGTAATGCAACTTAAAAGGTGAAACTAATATATGAGATAGACTCATTACATGCAAAGCAAGATAGTTCAAGCCGTGATTTGTCATAATTGTGATGATTATGGCTTATAGCTCATGATAACCCCAAATCCACAATCTCATAAACTTAGAATATTGTGAAAAGGTGCAATATTCTAGGCTCAAAGGGTCCCACTCTAATCAGCTAATTAAGCCATAACACCTGCAAAGGGTTCGTTAGCCTTTAAATGGTCTCTCAGTCTGGTTCAGTAGGAATCATAATCATGGGAAAGACTGCTGACCTGACAGTTGTGCAGAAAACTATCATTGACATCCTCCATAAGGTGGGAAAGCCTCAAAAGGTAATTGAAAAAGAAGTTATATGTTCCCAAAGTGCTGTATCAAAGCACATTAATAGAAAGTTATGTGGAGGGGAAAAGTGTGGAAGAAAAACGTGCACAAGCAGCATGGATGACCGCAGCCTGGAGAGGATTGTCAGGAAAATGCCATTCAAAAGTGTAGGAGACATTCACAAGGAGTGGACTGAGGCTGGAGTCAGTGCATTAAGAGCCACCACACCCAGATGGATCCTGGACATGGGCTTCAAATGTCGTATTCCTCTTGTCAAGTCGCTCCTGAACAACAAACAACATCAGAAGCATCTTACCTGGGCTAAAGAAAAACAGACCTGGTCTGTTGCTCAGTAGTCCAAAGTCCTCTTTTCTGATGAGAGCAACCTTTGCATCTCATTTGGAAACCAAGTACCCAGAGTATGGAGGAAGAATGGAGAGACACACACTGCAAGATGCTTGAAGTCCAGTGTGAGGTTTCCACAGTCTGTATTGATTTGGGGAGCCATGTCATCTGCTAGTGTTGGTCCACTGTGCTTAAGTCCAGGGTCAATGCTTCATTAAGTCCAGGGTCAATGCGGGAGATTTTGGAGCACTTCATGCTTCCTTCTGCAGACGAGCTTTATGGGGATGCTGACTTTATTTTCCAGCAGGACTTGGCACCTGCCCACACTGCCAAAAACACCAAAACCTGGTTCAATGACCGTGGGATTACTGTGCTTGATTGGCCAGCAAACTTGCCAATCTATGGGGCATCACCAAGAGAAAGATGAGAGACATGAGACCGAACAATGCAGAAGAGCTGAAGGCTGCTATTGAAGCATCCTGATCTTCCATAACACCTCAGCAGTGCCACAGGCTGATAGCTTCCATGCCAAGCCGCATTGAGGCAGTAATTGCTGCAAAAGGGGCCCAAACCAAGTACAGAGTACATATGCATGCTTATACTTTTCAGAGGTCCGATATTGTTCTATATACAATCCTTATTTTATTGATTGCATGTAATATTCTAATTTTCTGAGATTGTGGATTTGGGGTTTTCATGAGCTGTAAGCCATAATCATCACAATTATGACACATCACGGCTTGAACTATCTTGCTTTGCATGTAATGAGTCTATCTCATATATTAGTTTCACCTTTTAAGTTTCATTACTGAAATAAATGAACTTTTGCACGATATTCTAATTTTTCGAGTTTCACCTGTAAATCAATCAATGTAATTTGATTAATATACTATACAGACTGCCATCTCTTTCCTAACATAGTGTATCACACCACAGTAGGCTTCAGCAGGTGACACCACCGACTCACCTTCTCTTGGCTTAGTAAGCAGGAACAGGACTACCTAGTTAAGGCATGAAAGAAAATGAATTCTAATACTGCAGACCAGGCTGGGAAGTTGAAAAATATCTATTTTAAAAAGTCACTATTTCCATAATGATGTCATTGGCAACTTTTATATACCACAGTGATGCAAAAAGGATAAAATGTGGTGACATCACAATGTAAACACCAGCTTTTAACATTGACCTGGCTGACCTGATATTTTGGCATGCAGGTACATGGGTTAGGGTTAACGTTAGTGTTTTTAAAGGGTTAAGGTTATAGACTTTTTAAATTTTTCCTTTTTTTCTAGGTGTATGAGTGTACCATTTTTTGTTTGTTTGTGTGGCTATTTGTTTTGTGCATTATTCAGCAGTGAAATAATCCAAATTATGAGAACATGTGCAGAAACCTTAAATATTGAAATAATAAGTCCAGGAGATTCCACTGCATTTGAAACTGTGTGTATGTAGTGACTGTAGTTGTAATACTGTTAAAATTTTATGATTTAGTAAAATTTAGCATATTTTAAACTTGAAGTATAGAAAAGTTAATATTGTATTGTTTTGTTTTTAATTTAATTGGGATGAAATTGTTTGGTAATCAGGACAGAATTCTTTCCATGATACGATCAACACTAACATCATTAGATCAGAAAATAATGTATAAACTGCATGATATTAATTTGAAGGAGAGTATTTTCTTATCCCCAACAACAAAGTTCCTCAATCTTTCCGGCTTTGCAGGCTGGCCAGGGGGGGTGGGGATGAGGAGAGGGGATAGTTCGGCATGAAAGCAGGCAAGTGCATGCGCGTGCACAGCACCGGGCACATGCAAACTGCTCACACAATATGGACTCACTCTCTCTCTCTCTCTCTCTCTCTCTCTCTCTCTCTCTCTCTCTCTCTCTCTCTCTCTCTCTCTCTCTCTCTCTCTGTGTGTGAGTGAGTGAGTGAGTGCCTGCTGCTCACACAAGTGAGGATGGGCACATGCACTTGCCTGCCACTTTCACTTCCAGGCCTAGTAGTGGACCGTGGCCCAGGGTTCGGGGACCTCTGCTCTACAGATCACCTGTGATAAGAGAACAAGAGGGTTCAGACTGATGAAAGCAATGTCCACACCATGAAATAACCTCCCCCTACTTTCAGTGCATGTTGCACAAACAACCAAAAGATACAGAGCTTAATGTGTGGCACCACAATGCTTCTTTTATCATTCTGGAAGCAGCAAGATTCTTGCAGATGCTGCTGATTTTATACATGGCTAATTTATACTGCTGAGTCTTCATAATGTTTATTTTCACTGATGACAGCATTAAGATTTCCAGAAGGATGGGAACCAGTCCATTGAATATTTATACAGTTGCAGACTGTTGCAGAAATGGTTTAGAGAAATAAAATCTTTGTATCGTGTATTTGGGGAAAATCCAAACTGGCTGATAATAAATATGCCAAGATGTGATAATTTAAACATCTGTAATAGAAAGTACTAATTAGATTCCCACAATAGCAACACAGAGAGTAATCCTGAAAATATGCATAATTGTCATATGTTAGGTCTATGCAAAGCAGTTGCAATTCAGTCACTTCAGCTAAGGGAACCCCGACAATATTTGTTTTATCCAGTGCATCTCTCATGATGCATCTCAAAAGCAGCTCTCTAGAAGCACAGGGATGCCATTGGAACTAAAAGAACTTCTTTACAAAGTAGGGGTCATTCTGCTTGAGATTAGGATAGCTCCCATTCCTGCTGACCTTTTCCCAAAGCCCTAAGCATTTGATTTTGTACTAGGGCCTAGAACCCCAGAAATCTTGGTTTTGTTGTATATAGTTTATTTATACATTTTCAATTAATATACTTGTGAAGAGTGTAATGTCCGGGTTTCAAATCCCATATTTGAAAATATTCTGTATGTTCCTTCTCTTTTATCTTTAATGTCAGTCTATCCATTTCTGCACAATCTAATATTTTTTAATTACATCTTCTCTCAGAGTTTTCTCATTTTTCCAATACTGCGCAAATACAATTCTTACTGCTGTCAAAACATGCAATATAAAATACAACTTCCCTTTATTATATTTTTCTGGTACTATCCCTAGCAAGAATATTTCTGACTTATTATCTATATGTAGCTTTAACGTTTTTCTAACCATGTATGTATTTTTATACAATAATTCTTTGCTTTCACATAAGTCCACCACATATGATAGTCTGATAGTCTTTACTGTCTGCTTACATTTCCAGCATTTGGCGGACAATTTTTTAAACATCTTTTATTTTATATTATATATTTTATTTATACATATTATTGTAAGCTGCCAGAGTTATGTATGTATAAATAAAATAAATAAATGCTACTTGATGTAGCAGTCTGGAAGAGATTCTTGAAATCTTGATTTTCTTATCAAATAATCTCAACAGTAGGGCTCAGTCTTGTACCTTATATTTAATCAAAGGTTGAATGTGACCTTTAGCAGATTAAACCCAGCTAACACACATGACATTTATGGCTAGGCAAAGCTTGGAAAGAATAATTCTGTTTAATAAACCTCAATTCCATCATCCTACTGAAGCAGATATGCAAAATTAAGGCGAGAGCTGTAATACAAGGATCAAATCAGATTGCTTAGTAGCCTTCTCAAGATTTTATTAAGCATCCAAAACAAGACCAGAAAACTTCTTGCACTCACATTCAAGGAACTTCTACTAATGAGGCTGTTCTGTGGGAAGCACAAAGGTGAAGACAAGTGCCGGGAACAAGAGAAGAATATGGAAGCTGAAGAAATCTATCTTGCAAAGTTTTTCTTCTCTCCAACAAGGCCCCATGTGTGCTGGAAAGAGTGAAAAAAAGCAAAGCAGTGTAATTTAATACTAAGAATAACAACCTTGTGGGTTAAGTTCTAGGAAGTTGCTATTCTTACCCAATTCTAAAAAGAAATAAAACTTTTCTACCTAGGGAAGTTATGTACATCTTGGCAGCCAAAACAGAAATTATACGGAACTATGGCACTATGAGTAGATAGAAAGTGAATTAAAGCCATGCAGTTTGCTGACCTTACTCAGATTCTTCCTCCATAAAAATCAGAATGTTTTATTTAATTTTCCAATGGAAGTGTTGGACCACTTTCATCTAGCTTCATCCTGCCTCAGCAGCAGGCTGCACCAAGATAGTAGTCCTGTTATGAGGGCATATCCTCAACAAATGGCTAGCCAGTTATAGGTACCATACAACATGGATACAGCCTATATGTATCATTGGTATGAGTCACCAGCCAGTAAATTTGGTCACTTTAGTCAACCTTTATCCATCACTTTTCTTTCATTGTTCTGAGTTTCCAACATCTATGGTGCAACCAATAACCAGCTCAAAATTTGCTCCATTCCTAAGAGAATGTTACATTGCTATGTCAGTTCTATTAACACAACTGGGAATACAAATAAATACAAATACAATAGCAGAGTTGCAAGGGACCTTGGAGGTCTTCTAGTCCAACCCCCTGCTTAGGCAGGAAATCTTATACTGTTTCAGACAAATGGCTATCCAACATCTTCTTAAAGACTTCCAGTGTTGGGGCATTTACAACTTCTGGAGGGAAGCTATTCCACTGATTAATTGTTCTAACTGTCAGGAAATTTATCCTCAGTTCTAAGTTGCTTCTCTCCTTGATTAGTTTCCATCCATTGCTTCTTGTTCTACCCTCAGGTGCCTTGGAGAATAGTTTGACTCCCTCTTCTTTGTGGCAACCCCTGAGATATTGGACCACTGCTATCATGTCTCCCCTAGTCCTTCTTTTCATTAAACTAGACATACCCAGTTCCTGCAATGTGTTTTAGTCTTCAGTCCCCTAATCATCTTTGTTGCTCTTCTCTGTACCCTTTCTAGAGTCTCCACATCTTTTCTACATCGTGGCGACCAAAACTGAATGCAGTATTCCAAGTGTGGCCTTACCAAGGCATTATAAAGTGGTATTATCACTTCATATGATCTTGATTCTATCCCTTTGTTTATGTAGTCTAGAACTGTGTTGGCTTTTTGGGCAGCTGCTGCACACTGCTGGCTCATATTTAAATGGTTGTCCACTAGGACTCCAAGATCCCTCTCAGAGTTACTACTATTGAGCAAGATACCACCTATACTGTACCTGTGCATTTTGTTTTTCTAGCTTAAATGTAGACCCTTACTCTTTTCACCATTGAATTTCATTTCATTAGATAGTGCCAATGTTCAAGTTTCTCAAGATCCTTCTATATCTTAAGCCTGTCTTCTGGAGTGTTGGCTATTCCTGCCAGCTTGGTGTCATCTGCAAATTTGATGAATTCCCCATTTATTCCCTCATCCAATACAGCTAGGTTTCCATTCCCTAGCCCTAGTTTACATTGATTGGCAACAACTCTTGAAGATTTCAAGCTGAATTCTTTCCCAGATTTTATTGGAGATAACAAACTGGGACCTTCCATATGCAAAGCATGTGTTGCTTCACTGATCAATATGTAATGTAAGTTTAAAAGATTATGGAGCCCTCATTCTACAGCTGTCCTAGGGAATAGAGCAATACTTTATGTGGTTTTCTTTTCTTTAAAAGAAAGTGGAAAATAGAATGTTTTAAATAGCATTTTGTGCCTCTTTGTGGTGTAATAGTTCTATATATTTTAATAAATTATTCCTAGTCATTTGATATGGTGCTCTATAAATACACATTGTCTTGAATGCAGCCAAACATTAGAGTAAACTAGAGAAGAGGGTATTATTTATTCATTATGTTCGTTCTATTCTGGGAAAATACAAATATTTTATCACAGGATAAAGCTTTTTAAAGGAAGTAATAACATTGCCCAAGTGTTATCAAATAATGACTGTGTCAAAATAAAAATTTCATAATTATAAACAAAAATATAATTAAGAATTTTTTTTAGCTTTTATGTTAACTTAGACATAAAAAGGAAATTATGATAAAATCATCCTCATAAATATATACATTTTACTCCATGTGAATGGTGAAATTAAAGTACATATCATTTGTTTTCTTTTAGCAAACAATTCCTTTTTTGCTTGTTTTATCTTCCTTCCTACAGCTTTTTAGTATATTTCAAATAATATATAGCCTTTAGCTTTTATTATTATTATTTATGTTTATAAAAAGCTGCAGCATGAAATAGGGCTTATATAATCAAAACATAACCACTGTAGAAGGACAATAAATATTTCAGTTAATAAGTTTAGTTTAATTATTCCACATAAGTCCTTTCCTGTAGCATTTCTCCAAGATTTCTACCCTTCACCTGAAGGCCTGTGTGGTAGAGGTCTGAAACTGACTTTAGCCTTTTGGTGTGCCTTCATATGATACACATATTTGAAAATGCCTTTGCATAGGTTCAACTCAAATTTTCAGATATTCACGAGGCCTCCGTTCAGGCACTCTAAGGAATATAGGCCAGCTACAATCATATTCAAATCATTGATTTGATTCAGAACATCATTCCAATCCATTTAAACTATTTAAATCAGTTCAAATGTCAGAATGTGCAAAAGGCTTACCAAATCATTGAACAAATTTGGAGACGTCTGGTTTAGTTTGATTACTCTATTCCAGTTATCTGTGTCTACATCAGAAAATGAGACCTGATCATTTAATTGAGTCAACTGGATGTAATGTTCAAATCAAATCAACACATAGTCCTAGTTTCTTATATCCCGCTGTTCTCAAGGACTGCCCCCTTCCGTGCAAATATTCAGTATATATATTTAGACTTTTCATTACAGCCCTTCAACTTCCCATCTATCTAGAGTAGGGGTGTCAAACTTGCATCGTCATGACATCATCACGTGGCATATCATGACTTTTTCTTCTTTGCTAAACCGGGTGTGGGCGTGCCCAGTGCATGACACATCTGGGCTGCGGGCCACAAGTTTGACACCCCTGATCTAGAAGAACAAAGACAAAGAACCTGCTAACGTCTTCCTTAATGCTAGATGTCCTACATTTCAATGCAATCTAGGTAGTTTTAGATTAGACAGCACTGCAATATCTCTATGGAGATTCTCAGTCATCCAGTTTATAGGTGTCTCAAGGGTATTTTTTCAAAAGGCAACTGGACTTTGTTTTTCCTTGAAGACATTTTGGTTCTCATCCAAGAAGCTTCTTCAGTTCTCTTCTTTAGTTCTTCATAATGAGAACTGGAGAAGCTGGTTGGGTGAGAAATGAAAGGTCTTCAAGGAAAAACAAAGTCCAGTTGCCTTTTGAAAAAGCACCTTTAAGACACCATTGCTATATTGACCTAAATAAGTATGAAGCGTGTGCTCACCGAACCGGTTGTTAAGCAGGTAGGATCTCACCCCTGTATATAGTTATGGTGGTAAAGTCTTATAAGCTCTTAGATGTCAGAGCAACTATTATTCCAACTGAAGGGTGTTCCTTTCTCTGCAAAGTTGTCAGTTAACTGAATGCACTTGAGGCAAATAAAACAAAGACTTTTTGCAAACTATAGCAGAAAAACACACCCAGAAGTCAATACTGGCATGCAAGAAAAATACCTCAAAAAAACAGTGGCTACTACTCTGAAAATTGTCAGAAGGTTCTAGTGTTGGGGGAGGGGGTTTCATACAAGGCTTTATATATTTTGCTACAGAGTGCAGCTAGCTAGGAATAGTAATGATAGTAATAGTGATAATAATACTATAATATTACTAATACTAGTAATATTAGTAATAAAAGGCAACTTCAGATATGAGGTAGTTTGGTTGAATGATTAAGGCACCAAGCTAGAAACTAGGAGACTGTGAGTTCTCTTTCCACCCTAGGCATGAAAGCCAGCAGGCTGACTTTTGTAGGAATAGAGGAAGGGTTATGTAAAGACATGTGCAGTAAAAATGCCATGATCTCAGTACCTGGTTACCTCAAATACCTATGAGCTCACCGAATTAGCAGAACCAGATGTAAGTAGAGAGGAAAGGTTATGTACAGACATGCGCAGCAAGCCTCCATGATCTCAGTGACCGATGACCTCAACCAGGGTTATGTTTGATCTCGGGGGGTGGAGCAAGGTGTGTGTGGCCAGGGTGGGCATGGCCAGCTTGATGTCAGGGGTACCTGTGGTGGCACAAGCATTCTGCCAGAATGCCTCCTCTAAGCCCAGTGCTTTTCTGCTGTGAAGTGTGGCCGATGGGCTGGTGAATCCAATGCATGCGGCGGCGCCTGCAACCCGAAAAGAGAGCCGTGCACACAAAGGCGCACCCGGCTCCTCCTCAAGCCTTCCAACTTGGTGGGAGAAGACTTCACACAAAGCCGCCTCCGCCGCCACCACTGCTGTCCCGGGCGTGGCCCCTTCTTCTTCTTCCACCTCGGCTTTTCAGACAACGCCGCCACATGGCCTTCTCCAGCCACCGTGGCCTCGGCTTCCCATGCAGCTTCGCCCGCCACTCCGGCTGCTGCAGCGGCGGCGGCCAGCAACAAGAGCAACAAGAGGAAATGGGAAAACAGGGCCAGCACTTTCAGCTTCAACTTCACGCTGCTGCTAGGCCCCGTTGGGGAAAGCGGTGGACTGACTTTGGGGAACGGGCCTTCGGGGAGGCCTCTGGGTGCACCGGAGGAGCCGGCCTACACTGGCACGCCGTGGAAGAAGACGACTTAGAGCCCCGGCATGATGGGACAGGAAAAGGAATGAATTAGATGGAACGGCGGCTGGAGGTGCTGACTCTGGAGCTGGAGAAGGAACTGGAGCTGCACGTGCGCAAGGAGTATTTCGGTATTTGTATCGAGTGTGGAAAGGGGGTATATGAGGCCAGCCAAGTGTGCCAGGCCATGGGGAACCTTTGCCATACCAACTGCTTTACATGCTGCTCTTGTGACACATGGCCCCCACAGAGAGGGAGGACAAGGACGAGGAGGACAGGGAGCCTGCCCCCCCCCCAACTATCGCCAGCTGCCCCAGCCGCCTCAGACTTCCTGAACTACTTCCAGGCCCTGCAGGGGAGAAGAACGAGGAGAACGAGGAACTCCCCCCCCCAAACTACCACTGGCTCCTGCTGCCTCAGACTCACACTGAGCGCCTTCCCTGTGGGGCTTGGACGAAGGTCCTTCCCTGCGGAGCTCAGACGAGGGCCCGGTTTCGGGCCAGGCTGCGGGAAACAGCAGAGAAGAACCACTGATCGGGACTTCCAATCTTTTTACCGTTCCTAAATTATTTTAATTACCATCGATTTAGGAACTGCATTTTTTAGCTGGTTTGTTGGGTGTATGAGTATATGAATGTGAGAGAAAATGTGCCCACTTTTAATTTAATTATTGTATTATTGTATTTTAATAACTATTGTGGGGTGTGTCTGAAGAGAGTGTTTGATTGGTGAGTATGATTGGATCAGGAGTGTGACCTGGAATCCCCTCCACTGAGTGCAGAAGCAGAGGTGGATGGGGGCCCAGACTCGCCTCCCATCCTGGAGTGAATGGTACGCGTGGCCTGCCGGGAAGAATGGGGGCCATGTGGGAGGGGGGTCTACGGGGATGGGGGGCTGTCAGAGCATTTCAATTACGACTGGGAGGGGCAGGTATGACGGGAGCTGTAGGACTAGCCATTACCGGGGAAGAAGGACTCGCTACATTACAGCAATTCCTTGTTCCGGCCCCTCAGGCTCAACTCAAGGGCCTGGTGGCAGAGGAGTTCAGGGCTCTGGTCTCAGGTTGTTGCTGCTAAATGCCAGGTCGGTTGTGAACAAAGCTCCCCTCGTCTGGGATTTAATATTAGATGAGGAGGCACACCTGGCATGTATAACCGAAACCTGGCTGGGCCAAGAGGGAGGAGTCCCCCTCTCAGAAATGTGCCCAGATGGGTTCCAGGTGCTCCACCAACCACAACACCAGAAAAGGGTGGAGGAGTAGCAGTTATCGTCCGAAGGTCATTAGTTCCTCGCAGGATCCCTGCCCCAGAGATTGTGGAGTGTGAGTCTCTCCTCTTGAAGTTGGACCTAGGGGTTCAATTGGGCTTGCTGTTGACGTACCTACCTCCCAGCTGCATCACGACAGCCCTGCCTGTGCTGCTAGAGGCAGTAGCCAGGTTGGTGGTGGAGTTCCCCAGACTAATGGTACTGGGGGACTTTAATCTGCTGTCTCTTGGTGAACACTCAGATGGGGCACAGGAGTTCATGGCTTCCATGACAACCATAGACTTGACCCAGGTAGTTCAGGGTCCAAACTCATAGAGCAGGACACATGCTTGACCTTGCATTTCTCTCGGGGCAGTGGAGATGTGATCTCGAGTTAAGGGGAATAGAGACCTTGCCCTTGTCATGGTCAGATCACTCCTTGCTGAGGCTTGACTTCAGGACACTACTCCCCCATTGCAGGGAGGTGGAGCCGACTAAGTGGTTCCGCCCCAGGCGCCTGATGGACCCGGAGGGATTTCAGAGGCAGCTTGGAGAGATACCTGACTCCCTTGTCCGCAATCCGGCTGAGTCTTTGGTCGCTGCCTGGAATGTTGCGGCAGCTGAAGCATTGGATCGGATTGCGCCTTTGAGGCCTCTCCTCAGCAGTGGATCCAGGAGGGCACCTTGGTTTACCGAGAAACTCCGGGAGATGAAGCGCCAAAAGAGACACCTAGAGCGACATTGGAGGGCTAGTAACTCTGAATCTGATCGATCACTATTAAGAGCCTTTATCAGGACTTACCTAGTAGCGATACGGGCAGCAAAATGTATGCATTTTTTCGCTCTTATTGCGTCCGCGGAATCTCGCCCAGCCACCCTGTTTAGGGTGACCCGCTCCCTCCTGAAAGGTGAGGAGGCGGGGGAACCCCTGCAGGGAAGAGCTGAGGAGTTCGTTCAGTTTCTGTCGGATAAAATCACTCAGATTCGGAAAAGACTTGGACTCCGCTTGGGCAGTACCAGCCGAGATGCTGAGGGTTACTCTTAATCGGATTTTCTGGGATGATCAACTTTTGTGATCAACTTTTGCAACTTCTTGCCAAACAAAGTCAATGTGGAAGCCAGATTCATTTATCAGTCATGTTACTAACTTCACAGCTGCATGATTTACTTAAAAACTGTGGCAAGAAAGGTCATTAAATGGAGCAAAACTTGCTTAACAACGTAAATTTTGGGCTCAAATGTTGTTATAAGTTGAAGACTACCTGTAGTCCTTTTACTTTATTTTTATTTATAAAGGGACTTTTAATGAATTGATACAGACAGGAACAATCATTCCTAAATTCAGCCTTATTTTGCTGAACTCACAAGGTGGCAGCATTGAGGCACAATCTTGGAATCCTTACAGTTTATTTTTAATATTTGAGGGCTAGTAGAGAAAAAGCAGCAGCCTTTTCTTTCTCTAAATAATAAACTTCTATAATCATCTAAGAAATCAAATAAATAGTTTTGTTAGAACTGAAGAACAATTGTCTTCACCTATAATGATTTATAGAAACCACTCTAAAGGCAGATTTACTGCTATAACATTTCTCTGTATCAGCGCCAACATTATTAGAGATAATGATGATTTCTTAATTTATGCATAAACTTTCTGTTTCTTTTGTGCAAGGTGAGATTCCTGTGTGAGTAATCATACACAAATGATGACATGGAGACTTTTGCTCTTAGATTTCCAGAGCTGGAAGATGTTTTCTTTTTTCTGTCTACATGACTAACTGTAATCTGAGACTAACAGCCCCCACCTTCTCTCTCTCTCTCCCTCCCTCCCTCCCTCCCTCCCTCCCTCTCTCTCTCTCCCTCTCTCTCTCTCTCACTCAGTCACTCACTCTCTGTTTGTCTCATCTTCCGATTGCTTGTTTGTCAGGGGAAGAGTTGTAAGACTAGGTCAGAGATTGCAAACCGTTTTTTTTAGGGCGTGCCAAAATTGGGCCCGTGTGCTATCACGCACACATGCATGGCCACACCAATTCAATCCTCCCCACCCACCTGCGCAATTGCACATGAACCCCCCCAAGATCCGGAGGCTTTTCTGAAACCTGGGGAAGGTGAAAATTGCCTCCCCTGGCCACCCCAGAGACCCTCTGGAAGCCAGAAACAGATCATTTCTGAACTTCCGGTTGGCCCATTGGGGCCATTTTTCACTCTCCCCAGCCTCTGGTGGCTCTCTTGAAGCCTGCGAAGGTTGAAAAACAGTCTCCCCTGGCCCTCCGGAAGGCTGAAAATCAGCTGGCTGGTGTGCACATTCACACCGGAGCTGACGACTGGCGTGCCAACAACTATGGCTCCACGTGCCATCTGTGGCACACGTACCATAGGTTCGTCATCACGGGACTAGGCTTTAACATTTCAGAGTACTAGACCTTTGCAGATATTTTAATGTTAGTTTGATAGTTTCTAATAATAAATGCAGATACAATTGTGAAATGAGTTTAGCCTTTATGAATGGAATTCAGTCTTATGGCCAGAGGTATTGCCTGTTAGTCTTTCACATCTCTTAAACCAAGAAGGTGCCTTATTTTAAAGAGGAGGCAGAGGGTGCTGCTTTCTTTGTTTTCATTTCCCAGCCTCATAACATAATCTCTATGCCACTTTGGATATTCAGAGTCAAAATATATACTTAATTCCCCTCAGGACTTAAACCAAACATTTCCCCATGTGAGTTTAATTTTTCCTTTGAAAAAAATATTAGTAAAATATCTTGTCCATTAAATGATTAGAATTATTTTTAAAAATGCTAAATACTTTATGGAGTATTTTATGGATAACTTTGCAAGTGTAACTTAGAAGATACAAGGTAGGGAACAGATTATATTTGACCTTAGGAATCTTTCAAGTTTTATTTTGCCATAAAGAAGTAGGAAACTGGCAAGGCAATAAATAATTTTAGTTGCTCCATCAATTCCAGTCTGCCCTTCATTTCCAAGTTTTGGCTCTATGCTTTGCATTGTCAAAACAAACAAAATATGGATTAGAAGCCTAAATTACAGTGACAGCCAACCTAGTTTTCTAAATACAGAGTGTTAAAAATGGATGATGTAAGACCAAGATGAAACAGGATGGCCACATATCTACATTAGCCTTCTCCTGTTTCTAAACAACAATATGAGCATAATCAAGAAAAAAAGGTATATAACCTCATGCACACACATACACAACATTTGGGCTGAATTTCTTTATTCTCCTATGTGTTTCGGCCGGCTTCTTGATTAAGAACTAAAATTAAATGTAAACTGCAAATTACATACTATTAAATGACTTATAACATGATATTGATATATATATATATATATATATATATATATATATATATATATGTATATGTATATGTATATGTATATGTATATGTATATGTATATGTATATGTATATGTATATGTATATGTATATGTATATGTATATGTATATGTATATGTATATGTATATGTATATGTATATGTATATGTATATGTATATGTATATGTATATGTATATGTATATGTATATGTATATGTATATGTATATAAACATATATGCAGTTAAGCAATACAATTAACATTATATCAATATTGCCTATGCAATTAAAAATCTTTTAGCATTCTAGTTAAATACAAGATATCCAACCTCTGTAATTGTCAATATTGGGGGGGGGGGGGCTCTTGTTTCTTTGGAAGCTGTATAAGGTCAATTTTCTCTCATATTAATAACTCTACCCTTTACAGATACTATTTGATCAAATTGAATTTTCTAACTCAAATATAAGAGTATGCAATTATTATTTGTTTAAAAATGAGTAGCTGCCAATGAATTGTTAAATCATCTATATTTTATTTAAGGCAAAAGTAGACAAATATAGTTTTAAATTACTGAGAAACATAGGCTGTATGTTATCATTATTATTACGTCCAAGCTAAATATGCATTCTGCTTTTTTTCTGATGAGTTATATTATGTTTCTCTAACCATTCTGTAGAAGCCATGTTCTCATTCTCATGTTTTTCATTTCATCCCCAGCTCACAATGTAATCATCAACACTGCATAAGTTCTCCAATGTCATCTTCATGGCTATTTGCATATATTTTCTTATGGCTTTGTTATTTCTACAGAATGAGTTGGATTTTCAGAAGTTTGCAGAAACATACTTTGGCTGATATGAATAAGCCATTAATAAGTGACCATATAATAGCAATAAGTAGTGTACTGAATATCAGGGAAAAATACAGGGAAAATTTCACACCCCTAGTCTCATTATAAATGTCTTTTTTTATGAAAAGTAAACATCACAAAATGTGTCCACTGGAAAATAAATAATTTATCCTGATTACAAAGCTTCTTAACTTGTTAACACTCTAAAAATAAAATCAGTGGAATCTCTTATTTCTCAATGGCCTAATCTACTTGACTGATTTCAGTAGCTTCAACTAAGTAAAATGGCACTAAAGGAATTGCAGAAACAATGATAAATATTGAAATAATTGGCATAATTTGAAAATGTTATATTGTTTTGAACATCTACTGGATTTAATGTATGAACTTCAAGTGAAATACAAGTAAAGAATCTGAATAGATAAAACATTGTATAATTAAATGTATTGCGGGATTTGAAGTAATAGAGATGCAATAATGGATATTTGTCTAACTGTATCCCTTTCTTTTGTCTCTCAAGGTTATTCTCACATTCCATTACATTATTTCAATTGAAGAAGAGTAAATTTATTACATACATACATACATACATACATACATACATACATACGTATACTGTACATACATACATACGTATACTGTACATACATAAACTATTTGTATGTCAAAAGAAAATTTAAAAAAGATAATTCATTATTTAGTGAAACCCATTCTAGCACCACCCCCACTCCAAATCATATAGATTTTGTGAAATTTAGAGTCTATATTTCCATTATGTGAGAAATGACATTTCAAGTATTGATTTAATTTAAAAGCCTATTATTTTTTAGTTAGCAATTTATATTGTGTTAGCCAGATATTTGAGGTTGAAGATTAATAGTAATTTTTAGTTTTTTCTTTGGAAATTGAGTATGAACACAAGCTCATGTGTGCATTTGTGCTTGTGTACATTATAATCCAGAACTCATATTCTTTGATTTATGCTCCAACATATAAAGTTTTATTTAATTTCCCTTCTCCAGTTTACATTTTTGCCATGTTATTAAATACAATAATGCTGTATACAGGATAAAGCCTTTAACATCATTGTGAGTAGGGATTATTTTAGGAGAAAGCAAACTTTGGGTCAACATTTTATATCCATTTTCCACAAAGTTACACTTGTTTTTCCTTGCCTGGATTTTTATACCCATGCACACAGTTTAGTGATCATTTTACATTTATATTTTGAGTTAAAATATAACTCAAAACTTTCTGTGCATTGCATGAACATCACTTTGATTGATTTATGATTTTACTGGCATCAGTCTTTCAACTCAAAATAACTTTTTGATTATAACAAAAAAAATCAAAAGTAATTTGCCAAAATGTATTACTCCCAAGAGTGCCTTAATTTTAATTCTTATTCATCTTTCCTTGAAAACAAAATTATATTTCTTGTTCATTATTTATATTAAAAGCACAATTTTTACCTAGCATATTCCCACATTTACTGAATTGCTTTTGACAAATGACTCATCTTTCGTTAACCTCTGGGAATGCTAATTAAAAAGCAATCATTTACTACAGCTCTCCCCCAGCAGAAAGAGGTGCAGTAACAGTGGGCTGCATGCTCAGTCAAAGAATCATAGCTATCTCATCTAGCAAATTTCCTAATCAAAGCACAAGGTGTGTTAAATGGTATGGCATCTGCTTCCTTGGAAAGGGCACAGCATTTCAGAGTGATCCATCATAAAAAGCATTTTGATCTCTCTGAACATAGTAAACAGCTTGAATTCAGCAGGAAGCCGGCGGTCTGCTTTCTTCCTTAAAAATGTATGAAGTGCTTGGTTAATGGTACCATTTAGCTGATAAATGGGAAATAAGCTTTTCTTTGTGACTAATGTGGAAAGGATTTGGTTTTCATATAAGGACCAATGTTCCCTCTAATTTTTTTTCAGTGTGAGCGGAAAGGTATAGTGTTTGAGCGGCACAGTTTCATGCCTGAGCACCTAAGAGAGCCACAGTTTGAACTGCTGTCACGTCTGCTGGACATTTGCGCAACATACCAAGCGTCAAGCGCCGATTGCTAGCGAGGTTTCAGCCTGATGAATGCCAGGCATGAAAAGTGCCACTCAAAGACTATACTTTTCCGCTCACCCTGGAAAAAAAAAAGGCTCTCTGCTCAGCTTTTAGATTGCTAGACTGGCTAGAGAGAGACATGGCACCAACAGGGTCCTGGCCTGGGTCCTGGCATTTTGCAGGCAACCTGTCCTCTCACATTCCTTTGGAATGCAACCCATCACATGTGAATTAGATTTTGCCAATTATCCTATTAAAAGATAACGCTATTATTCTAAAATACGACTAACTCGATATTAAAAACTGTAAATATGTAATGCTGATAAGTAATAGCAGTAATTGTTATTTAGTATGATTAAAATCAGTATTGATATATCAATATAATATCTATCGAAATTGACAATATACACTAAAATAACAATACAAATATATAATGTGGAATATAAATGTAATAAATATAATATATAAATGCAACATAAATGTAATAAAATAATTTATCATGAAACTCTCCCCCTTTAAAGTAGTAAGATCAATTAAATAGTCTAACAAGTTTGGACAATATGCTATATGTTATGTTACTTAAGAATATATATACCTCAGAATCAGATACAACATCCACATCATTTCCAACTGAGTCAAAATCATATGCCATGCCAAAACTATTTTAAATAAAGATATGAAATTAATCAAGTATTGCATTTATTTTTCAAAATGAATGTACAATTTTTTATTATTTAAGTTTTGTACCCTATATTTTCTAACTAACGTTAACTTTAAAAAGACGTTACATCAGACTACAATACAAGTAATTAAATGAAGACTAAAATAAGTGTTTTGGCATATTGAGCTTTTTATATTTCTTTCTTATATTGCTTCCTTAGTTGAGAACTTGCTCCTCAGCTTACTTACGCATTAACTGTTTGTTGCTTTTATGGTTTATTCATTCACTGCTCCATCTTCAGTTTTTTTCACAGGGGGCAGGGCTTCCTTCCTCCCTCCCTTCCTTCCTTCCTTCCCTCCCTCCATCCCTCCTCCCTCCACTCCTTTGGCCACCAATTTTGATCCAATTCTCTCTCTCTCTCTCTCTCTCTCTCTCACACACACACACACACACGTTCTTTGTGGGGGGGTAATTACTCCGCCTCACTGCGCAAAGTCGGCTCAGCATGTGTTTGGCCCCCACTTACGCCAAATCAAAGGGTTGCATTTCAAAGCCGCCAGTCCTCTTGCTTCTTCTCTTTCACCAGCAAAGCTCCCGCTGGCGCCTCCGCCCATGGCAGTGGTGCCACTCCCTCCACGCGGAGCCCCTGAGCTGGCTCCCGCGTTATCCCTCCCCCTTCCTTCTCTGCCGTGCTTTTGAGGCCGCGGGAGCTAGTAGGAAAGCGGCGGAGGTGGAGGCGGCGGCAGGGGTAACCCAGAGCCCAGCTGAGGTGGAGTCAGCTGGGCTCTGGGTTACCCCTGCCGTCGCCTCCACCTCCGCCGCTTTCCTACTAGCTCCCGCGGCCTCAAAAGCACGGCAGAGGAGGAAGGGGGAGGGATAACGCGGGAGCCAGCTCAGGTGCTCCGCATGGAGGGAGACTCGGGAGAGGCACCACTGCCATGGGCCGGGAAGCCAGCGGGAGCTTTGCTGATGAAGGAGAAGAAGCAAGAGGACTGGCGGCTCATCAAAACAAGACTGGGGAGGTCCTTTGCGGGAGACCAGTTCTAGCCGCCTGCAAAGGACTTCCCCACGTTTGCTTTGGTAGAAATCTCTGCGCGGCAGTTAGAAACTTCTGCGCGGGGATTTCTTTCCATGTGCGCGGCCGCGCACGTGCGCACCTTAGAGGGAACAGTGATAAGGACACTATCAGCTCTGCATACTCCAGTAGAACTATCACTAGCGTAAAATATAAATGTACTGTTGTATCAGTAATGTTTGTGCAATACTCTACTTACATTTGTTAAAATGTTAAAGTAATTGAAATTCAGTATTCTACCAGTTTTACATTGTATATTACATAAAGTCCTTTCTTTAACTTTTTGTGAATCAGTAATGCAAGATTCAGGAACTTCCTAATTTGTATGATGAAAACACAGTTTCTCTCACAGGGCTCTCCTGTTTCATTTTTATGATGGCAGCAGTGGTGGGTCTCTACCGGTAGTAACTTGGCAGACTGGGTCACTAGAATCGGCAGCGACCCAGCCCTGAACCAGTTCTCCCAGTGGCGCCTACCTTGTTTTTTGCTTCTGTGCGTGCGCAGAACAATTTTAATTGTACTGCGCATGCGTGCATGGCACGTTCCTGAGCTAACCATCAGTACTCTCTGCCAGAACCCACCCCTGGATGGCAGGTATTAGATATGTTTTATTTCTTCAATAGAAAGCCAATGCCAACTCATTAATATATTATTCAGTCATCAGAAGCAAAAGATATATTGTGAATCCTCATAGTCAAGACAAATCTCTCCATTTTTGTTGCTGGATGAAGTTGTGCTCCCACAAACAGATACTATGCACAATCTGGAGGTCCACCTGGACTAATAACTCTTGCTCAAGGCCAGTTAGCAGTCGTGGCTAGGAGGGCCTTTGCATAACTATATATTGTGTGCCAGTTGTGCCTGTTCTTGGATCAACAGGCCCCATTCACTGTCACTCATACCCTGGTCACTTCCCCATTGCTATGCATCCTACAAGGGGCTGAATCTGGAGTTTCTGGAAATTTCAGCTGGTACAAAATGCAGTGGAACTAGCAATTAAGTGTGTTTCTGTTAGAGCCGATGTTACGATTGTTATTTTATTTATCCAGAGTCACTTTCCATGAGATGGGGGCCATATAAATTTGATTAATAAATAAATAAATTTAAATAAATTCATATATTTTAATAATAACCCACTGCAGTTAGTGTAATTGATATCTTGGTTCATGCTTTACGAACCCACTAGCATTGAAATTAGGAATCATTTACACAAACATTAGTTTTACCTTTCATATTTTCTCTTTCCTTGTTTGTCCATCTCTGTGAGACGATAGCCATGGGAGTCTTGTCCCATCTGTAGGGTAGACTGATATTATTATGCAGCTCAGCAGGGTATAGCAACACTTTCCACAGAGAGGGCATTTGCTGGCAGGTATTAATTTGTTCTGTCAAGAAAATGGCACAAATGTCACTATGCTGTCAATTCCCTGGCATCTGCTCCCCCCGCCTCCATTTTGGTCTATGTGCCAGAAGAATTTCCCTTTAAGGGAAACATCATGCATGTTACTAAGATTAAATATGTCATTCCCTAAAATTTACCATTTGAAAATGACAATGTTTTTAAAAGGGTATACATTCAATATAGGAGAGAGAGAAATGCTTTTTCCTATCAGAGATACAGGAACAACACACTTAAAACATAGAATAAAGTTGGAAGGGACCTTGGAAGTCTTCTAATCCAGCCCCCTGCTGAGTAGGAGACCCTATATTATTTCAGAGAAATGGTTGTCCAGTCTTCATTTGAAAGCCATCAGTGAATATATAAACTCATAAACACTCTTATATAACTTCCTTCTGTAAAACTCCTTTGAAGGATGATGATCTAACCCTGCGCCAGGACCAAAATCTCCATCCTTAGTTTCTGCTTCAAAAATACAATATCTGGGTGACCAAAATATAAACAACTAAATGGAGCTTTCTGCAAAAGGTCTCAGTTAGATAGGTGGCTGATGTACAGGTGTCTTCTTATTTTCCTACAGGGAAACAAGATCAGAAATGTTTATTGATACTAATACCATAGCAGGCATAGTGAAAGGATTTAAACCTCCCTTTGCTGCATCTCTGAGGAAAATCCCATCTATGAAACTAGTATTTGTATAAGATAAGAAAGATACCCTCTGGTTTTTTTTTTATTCTGGGTATTTCTCAAGACTATATGTGAGATGCATTGAAATAGATAGACATATAGACATATACATGCATATACATATAAATATGACGTGTGAGAGAATATGTGTATATATGAATATCTTGCTTAGCAGCCCTTGGCTATTCGAGGGTCTGCACCTTTACATTCATTTCATTTTTTTCCTGAGGTAGTTGATAATTTTAAATGTCTAATTCAATCAGTATCCCCCCATTCAAGTATCAAGAAAATTGTTATGAATTTCCAAATGGCTAATTGCACTTTGAACTCCTACAGAGATCAGGCCCAAGCATGTATATGCCACTTTATATTTCTAACATATAAAAAAGAATTGTCTTGCTAACTCAAACTGGGAAATTATTTTAATAGAAAAAACCAGAGCAATACAATTTGCTTATAATTACCATTTTGGTTCACTGTAAGTCACCTGTGACCATCAGTCACTGGCATGATCCTAGCTTCTAAATTTCATAAAGTTGGCAATTGAATAGGCATTTAGCTACAGCTACTCTCTACAACAAACATTTTTAAAGCACTCTCAGTGTGATTCATTCTAAAATTGTTGCCTCTCATCAGCCAAGTTTTAAAGAAATGTTTGAAGGCCTATTTTCTTGCTGATAAAATGAAATGAAATCCTCCTGCTTCAACTGCAATTAATTTGGCTGATGGCAATGTGGGTATGCATACTGAAATCAAATCAGTCTGGAAGCAGAATTACTGTATATTTACATCTAGTTCACTATCTTACAACTACTGTATGTAGTCCAGCTACTGATTGGGGGAAAGCCTGTAATTATAGCAGCACCAAAGCAAGTGATATTATTTCAACACTTGGCTGACTTTTATTATGGATATGAAACACTGCCCAATTATATTGACAGAAAATGTCATGATTAAATGATGGTCCAATTATACATTTATCTACCATTATATTCATGCCATATATTTATCTACCACAAATCCATACATTTCTGAACAATACATATACAATGTTTATATGTACAGTATATGTGAATATGTGTGGTGTGTCTGCTCAGTAGTGGTGGCCAAGGATGAATAAATATTCTATTTACTAACTCAAGCATGGCTGACTGAGGAATTCTGAGAATTGAAGTCCATATTTCTTAAAGGTGGATAGCCTTGAACTAACCTAATATTTGAAATTTAACTGAGTGACCACCACTGTTCCCTCTAAGCTGCGCAGGTGCGCGGCTGCGCATGTGGCAACAAAACACCGTGCAGCAGTTTCCAACTGCCGCCCAGTGGTTTTTGTGAGACGCCTTCCATGATAATAGAAGAGAGCCAGCCTGGAGACAGCAATCACAAGGCAAAAAGTAGCTGAGAGAAGGGGTGTGGGGGTTGGGAGAAGGCATGGGATGGGCTCCCAGCAGCGGCTGCTCGGATTTGCCATTTGAGAGAGAGAGGGAGGAAGAGGAGGAGGAGGAGGAGGGGAGGGAGTGAGGGAAAGGGAGAGTGTGAGCATGTGTATCCCTCCTTCCTTCAGCCCAACACTCTCGCTGGCATCCTGGCCAGTCAAGAAGGACTGCAGAGGGTCTCCTCGAGTCTAGGGCAGCGAGTCATTCGATGGGAAATGTGCGTCTTGGAAGGAATGACCTGGCTTGGCTCTTGCTTCATCTCTCCTGTCTCTTCACTTCTCCGTTCGGTCGTTGGGTGGCAGATTGAAAGTGGGAGCCAAGCCGGGTCATTCCTTCCAAGAGGCAACTTTCCCACTAAATGACTCGCTGCCCTAGACCCTCTGCAGTCCCTCTCATCCATCCGGGATGCCAGTGAGAGTGTTGGGCTGAAGGAAGGAGTGGTGGGCAGACTTAGCACTTTGTTAAGTTTGTTTCTCTGTGTGTTGTGTATATATACATGTCTCAATGTATATTGCAATTGTGCAAGCATTTTTTTTCCTCTTTAAAAGAATTTTTATATTTCTCCTCACCAAACCTTTAAGACTGAAAGAGTTAGAATTGAAATATAAAGAGATTGTCAATCGCCATACTGTTAGATTGATAGGCAATTATGGACTATCTTGATTATATCCTCCTTAGAAAGAATATGCTACTGTATGGTTGAGAAAAAGATCAAACTTCATTCCATGGAAACCCAACAAAGTTCATAGGGAGGGTTTCTTTCTACGAGGGGCTTTTTGGGTCAACGTGAATATCAATTATCAAAAATTTAGGTAGAAAATTAAGCAGGCAATAGGCAATTACAAAAAGGGAAGCCAACTTTCTGAATCTGTTTCTTTGCACTTAGTGACTTATAAATAGAATAATGTCTGAAAACCTGACCTAAATTTCTATATATTTTAAATAGCTGTAAAGCTATTCTGAAAAAGTTGTTCTCACGGTATTGTAATAAATTCAATAAAAAGAAGGGAATTCTTGATGAACTTAAGGAGAAATGAGAGTATTGGATAGTAAATGGACAAATAAAATTACCAATCAAAGAGAATATTTGCACCTCAGCGTTGAAATGAGATGTTCTCTCTTACTCTTTCCTCTTCCTCTCTTCTCTCCCTGTCTCTCTCATCCTCTTTCTCTTGGTCTCTCTTCTCTTTCTCTCTCCCTCTTTTCCATTCTTCTGTCACTTTCTCTCTCCTTCTCCCTTCTCTCTCCTCTTTGTCTCTTTCTGTCTCTCTCACCCTCTTTCTCTTTGTCTCTCTTTCTCTCTCCTTCTTTCCCACTCTTCTGTCACTTTCTCTGTCCTTCTCTGTCTCTTTCTGTCTCTCTTCCCTCTTTTTTTCTTCCTCTCTCCCACTCTTTTATCACTTTCTCTCTACTGCCCAACCTGTCCCCATACTTATCTTAGATTGATCATGTTTGCAATAATTTACCTTCTTTCCTAAATAGGCGCAGTTCCCTTACCAGATCCCTCGTGCACTCAAACACACACACACACACACACACGCACACGCACACACATACACACACACACTCACCATTTTTCTCCATTCCAATTCAGATCCTATAAATCAATTGCTCTGTGAAACATCTGTGAAAAAAATTCAGGTGCTCAGGCATGAAAATGTGCTGCTCATATACTATACTTTTCCGCACACACTGAAAAAAAATTAGAGGGAACATTGGTGACCACTTTACACTGCCTTGCTGATAATACAAACCACCTTCTATTTTCCCAACAGCAACAACCCTGAGAGGTTGGTTGGACTAAGAGAGAGGGACTGGCACAAAGTCTCCCAGTTGGCTGTTATGGCTAAGGCAGGCTCACTGTCTCTTGCTTTTTAGCTTGATGCCTTTACCTCTAGATCAATCTGGCTTTCAATTTTCACATTTTATAAATCACATTTATTTACCCATCCTCTCTGGGACTGATCCATTTGGACCTCCAAGAGAGGTTAAACCTCCTTAGAGTCCACTAGACCCTTGCTAACTCCATGGATGCATCCACATTGTTCTCTCAACAACACTGAAGAATTGCCTTGCTATGCATTTTTCCTCAGGTTGTTTTCACCGTCCTAAGTTTATTGCTGTAGCCTTATCTATATCCTTTTTTTAAAAAAATCATATATGTATGTTTTCAAATGTTTGAAAAGTCTTACTGGATTTGGTTCTGAATACAAATTTTGTTTGTATTCAGCAACATGGCTCTGTGGATTTAAAGAGAATAAATATATTGTCCTACTTAAAAAGTCACGGGCACCCTGGAGCTAGCAGCATCTCATGCTAGCTACAATAGCAGACTAATGTTTTGGAATGTAAACGCAGACCCCATGCAGAACGAGCAGATGGAAATGGTAAATTAGAACAGCTCCAAAGATGATTATTGTGCATAATCTTAGTGACCCATGAAATAAAAGGTGTTTATATAATTTGCTACATCAATTCCATGGGAAATAATGTAAAATTCTAGCAGGCCATGATCAACCACACAGAATAAAATCCTAATTAACTGAAAGTTGCAAGGGACAAATCAAACTCTATCAATAAACTTGTGTTTAATACGTGGCTTTTAAAAAAAAACTCTGACAGTTGTTTCTTCTAAGAAAAAATAGCTTTGAGTTAGATCCATTCAGAGTGAAAAGGCAAAGATAGCTTTCCCTAGATAACATTTCTCCTTGAAGCTTCCCCCACCCACAATATGGTAATTGTGGATTTAAAAGAAAAGTGCTGTCCTGTCTTAAAGTTCGTAATTTTATTCCTCATTTTAAAAAGTGTCTGTTTTTCTGCCTTAGAATGTTTGAATTTTTAACAATTTTGATTTTTTAACAATTTTCTCAAATGTTCTTATATATGCTATTATTTGTGATGACAGATACGTCATTGTTTTTTTTTATTAGAAATTTATCATTGTCTTCACTTACCAATCTGAAAAAGGACTCTCATAAGGTACCGTCTTGGGATTTAACTGAAGCACAGATTTCCCATCAATGCTGGGCTTCCTGGAAGTAACAGCACACTAAAACAGCTTTGCTTTTCACAAAGCTAACAATAGCGATGGAAATTGGAGTTGATGAAGAAACCAGAATTGGAAGGGGCCTTGGAAGTCTTCCAATTCAACTCCTTGCTCAAGCAGGAGACCTTGTACCATTTCAGATAAATGGTTGTCCAATCTCTTCTTAAAAACCTCCAGGGATGGAATACCTACACCTTCTGAAAGCAAGTCGCTCCACTGATTATTATTCTAGCTGTCAGGAAATTTCTCCATTGTTCTAGGTTGGTTCTCTCCTTGATTAGTTTCCATCCATTACTTCTTATTTTGCCCTGATTTGCTTTGGAGATTAGATTGCCCCCCCCCCCTCTTCTTTATGGCAGCTCCTCTGATACTGGAATACTGTTATCACGTCACCCTTAGTCTTTTTCATTAAACCAGACATATCCAATTCCTACAGCCATTCTTCATATGTCTTTTCCTCCAGTCCCCTAATCACCAGCTCCTTAAATTCCTCTCAAAGAAGGAGAGGACTTGGGATTGCCCATGATGGTACTGTAAAGTAGTGCTCTCCAGTGAGTTTTAGAGCCCTCATCTCTTAATCACTTTTATTGGAAATGCCTTAAAACTTACTTTTTGGACATGAAGAACATCCAGAAGGACAAGTTTCATTACACTGGATGATTTTCCTCCAACCTGCAGCAAAAGATTTATGTAAATTCAAAACTTAAAGGAAAGCTTCTTTAACTTGGAAATGAACAGCAAAAGGATGATTAGAATGTTGGTTTTGGAAAGATTTTAAACTGACTAGGGAGCCAGCTTGACTGGAAACAAGACTGAAAAAATATAAATTGTTTGTTTAAAATCCTATTAAAAATGTATGAAGGTCTGTATTGAAGTGTAAGAAATCTCTTCCTGGGAAATGTTCTGGGTGAGAGAAAAACTTGATAAGAGAAGACCTTGCAGGCTGATTACTAGAGGCAACCAGGAAGAATTAAAGATTATAATTAAAGAATTCCCACTAATACAGGATATAGAAAAATTTAAAATCTCAGGAGGAGTTTAAGGATATTTGTCAATAATGTTCTCAGAACTTACTTTTTGACTATCTGACAGAATAAAATGGGCTTAAAAGAAGAACTAGAAGAGAAGAGGCTGTTTGGGATATGGATTTAAAACTGATAGGATATAAAATGACATTGACAAAGATTTTATATAAGACCAACAAATAAAACTCCCTGAAATTGTAATAGTTAAAAAGAGCACACAAATAATATAACAGAAGACTGGCTTGGATGTGTTGATCTTAACTCAGAAAAGTAATAAAGGAATTCTGAGAAAAGCAAAAGAGAAGAAATCAACTTTGGGGACATGACCTAAAAGAAATAATCAAGACTCTTAAAGCAGACCGATTATGTGCAATGTCACGATCAAAGATTTGCAAGAAGCTCTGGTTCGAATGCAGCAAACATGACTGGGAACACCAAATTGACAAAGTTCTTGAAATGAGCAAGTCGAGATTCTGTGGGACTTTTGGATCTAAACAGATAGACATCTGGCCAACAACATGCCTGACATCACTATTGTAGGAAAGAAAAAAGTCTGCTTGATTGATATTGCAATACCAGGTGATGCCCGAATTGAAGAGAAGCAGTTAGAAAAAAATAACAAAATATCATGATTTGCAAATTGAAGTTGAGTGACTATAGAGGAACAAATCAATGGCTGTACCAATAGTAAGGAGTGCTTGGAACAATACCCAAAGGGCTGCCTATATACATAGAAATTTTGAACTTATTCGACCTGAATATCCTGACTTTGCAAAAAAAACACTCTACTTGGAACCGCCTATATATTCAGCTACAACCTTAATAGCTCTTAGGTCAGTAATGGCTAACCTTTTTTCTAAAGACATGCCAAAATTGTGCATGCATGTACCCCACCCGGGTGTACCGGTGCCTGCCGGGAGCACTGGGTACCATTCTGGTAAGGTGCTCCAGAAGGCCCCCATCCACCTGCCCACGTTCCTTATCGGTATTTGAGCTCTTTGGGGCTTCCACGCATGCACATGGAGAATACAGTGCCTGTGCAATGCTCCACTGAGCAGCTGGAGCATCATGGAGGTGTCACGGAGCATCGCAGGTGGTAAGTACACATGCGTGCCCTGCACGTGTTCATGTAGTGGACACCAGGCCCATTGCACTGTACCGGTTGCAACGGTATCTGGAACCCACCACTGGTGTGCATGTCCCACCCACCTGCGCATGTGCAACCCCCCTGAAGCTTTCCTGAAGCCTGGGGAGGGCAAAAAAATGGCCCAATGGCGCAACCAGAAGTTTAGGAATGAACTTCCGGTTGGCCTGTTGGGCCTGTTTTTCATTCTCTCTAGATTCTAGAGGCTTTCCTGAAGGCTGGGGAGGGTGAAAACAGCCTCCCCTGGCCCTACAGAAGGCCGAAAATCAGCTGGCTGAGGGCTGCCATGCCAGCAAATATGGATCCGTGTGCTACCTGTGGCACACATGCCATAGGTTCACAATCACTGTCTTAGGTTCTTGATTAGGATTTGAACGGTTTAGTTTTTACCAGTCCTAGACTATGAATAGAATTTAAGATTAAATCAATAGTAGTAGTGGTGGTGGTGGTGGTGGTGGTGCTGGTAATAACAATAGCAATATAAAAATCTTCCTAGCCAAGGTTTTTGGGAAGGGATGATAAAAATGACAAAATCAATCTAAACATCTAGCTCACTGTATGTTGAATCATGACAATGATAATACAAAGATTATTTATCCAAAATTACCTTCAGTTGTCAAAAGCAAATTATTTCTTATAAAACTGAAATAGAACTGAATATGTTTATTTTATTTTTGTAAGCCTTTTAGAACTTGTATGATAATAGGCATAAACATTCTAAATAAAAAGGGGGAGTGGATCTAGAATTAGGGAAATCTAGGCAGCCATGAAGCTAATGTTGTAGTCATTATCTCTCCATTTGACTGATCCTACAGATTGGTCATAAGGATAACATGGGAGTGCACAACTTAAGTATGCTACCTTGAATCCCTTGTGGGAACCATGGAAGTATAATGAAAGAAAAATAAATATAAATCCTACTTAATAAGTTATCACCATATTCCCAATTACAGCCAAATATCACTGTTTCACTGACTGAGACATTAAATTAAAGTACTCATAAGAAAATATCTTCTTCCTTATCAATGCAACCAAATTATCAGTTTTATACTAATTTCCCAAAAGTAAAATCTTATTACCTCGCCTACAGACAAGATATGCTAGGTTCATTGAATGAATCATTAAAAAGCATTTTCTGTAATCTTAAACTTTGCCTAAGAATTCAAAATTATTCTGAAATTACTCCTCCCATGAACATGGCCAAACTAATTATTTTGCATAAGACCAAATTTTATCTGCAATGTTGTTTACTTTGTTAGTTTTCCTATTTCGCATTAATAATGTTGCCACATTCTCTCTGATGCAAATAATACCACTGTTTTCTTAATTTCTATAGCCATAATGGAATGTTTTTCTTCTTAGCAAACTTCGATAGGTTGTACTAAATGTTCTAACAACATCTCTGTATGTAAGATAATTTAATATAAATATATTTTAAAACACCTCCATTTAAAGCCACAATACAAGGATTGAGGAGATGGATTAAAGAGTACTTACATATGTTTCCGTCTCTCATTTTTGTGGGTTTTTATTTAAACAGTTCATAATCTTATTTTATTTTTAGACATTCAGTTCACTTAATAATTGTATTGCTTTAATTCCAATTTTCAATTTTTCAAGTTCCATTCTAGAATGCCTTAATCAGACCCAGTTACATAATTAATATGGGCTCTTTAAAACACAAGCTATATATGGCAAGTTTCTATGTTGCAAAAGAAAAGACATCCTTTCAATATGAATAAATTAAATGAAGCAACTTGGCTATTACAGCAGAATGTGATTAGATTTGGCAGTATTTGTCGATGTTTTTCCACTCTTTCATGGCCCACATTTATTAGATGAAAACTTTCATGCCTGAGTGGATTTTTCAGTCTCTAAAGATCAAATGTATCATAAAAAATTCAGATGGTACAGAAATATTGCAGGCATGAAATTATGTAACTATCATTACCTATAGATTCTCATGACTGTTTTGTAACCTCTACTTCCATATTCTATTTACTTTTGAGAAGAAGACATTAGCGTTTCAGAAGATACTGTATCTATAAAGCTTCTTGTCTTCAGTGGCTGCCTTGAAAATCTACTCTAACATCTGGGGAAATGTTTATATTTTCAGAAATTATGGGCACATAGATTCATATTTTATCCAATACATCAAACCCAGCTAAATCATGCTGACCTCTATTATACTCCTTGAAGTATTAGAGCTACCTCAGCCTGCGTTTTTTCTAATTTAGTACTATATTCTAATAACATATTTCCATTCCTTCTTTCTTGTTTTGCTTCATATTGATTAAAAATAATTTTGCTGCTATTTTTTACTGCTTTTTGAGATTTTTACTTGCTAGATTGTATTATTTCAGGTCAAACAGGTTAACATTTCTGTATTTCTTTGCTTTTGTAACTTCCTCTCATATCAGTAAACTGGGTAACATGGAATTGAACTTTATCCCAGCTGAATATATAAATGAACATCTAGTAGTTTGATTTTTCCCTTGTGATGATCCATAACTCTATCACAGGTATTCAGATCTCTTTGATTCCTTATCTAATGTCTTCCTCTTTTCCTTTTTTCTTCAATTTTTCCAAGTAGTTATTTCTTCTAATCCTCTTCATTGCAAGCCAATTTCTACTTGCTGATTATCACACCATCAATATTCATGTAGCTCAACACTGTTTGATTAGTTTTTCTTATAGTTCACAGTATTCACAATAATCATCTTCAAATGTATCATACAAAGTGTTCTGGCACTCTTTCCAAATGTTTAGCTTTCACAACTGTATATGTTCAATGGGGGAAAAAAACACATTGCTTTAATTTTTCTGATTTTTGTTTCCACAAAAATATATATTTAATCTCCATAATTTATTCCAAATAAATAATTGCCCACCCCCACAGGAACCAAATCCTGTTATTTCTCCAGTCATGGTCATTATTTATCTATTATGAATGCAAGAAATCAAATACGGTATATTTACCAAAATCCCCTTTTCAGTATCATTTTTGAGTTCTCTAAGCATGCTGATTGAAACTATTTTTGTCCTCACTTTTTACTTTCTACTTTTGCTTTCATAGTGAGATAGCAATAGCAATAGCAGTAGACTTATATACCGCTTCATAGGCCTTTCAGGCCTCTCTAAGCGGTTTACAGAGAGTCAGCATATTGCCCCCAACAATCTGGGTCCTCATTTTACCCACCTCGGAAGGATGGAAGGCTGAGTCAACCCTGAGCCGGTGAGATTTGAACCGCTGACCTGCTGATCTAGCAGTAGCCTGCAGTGCTGCATTTAACCACTGCGCCACCTTGGCTCTTCTAAGACTTCTTTACTTTCATTGAATAAAGTTTTATCTTTTGAAATGCAAACTATTTGAGATGAGTATTTTCAATTTTGATTTCAATTTCTTTGTTCAACCTGCTGTTTTACAAGATAAACGTAAAATAATTATTAATATTAGTTACCCTTTATTTGAACTGAGACCATCCTGCTATTTTGAAGATGTATCAAAGCACTAAATTTGACAGCCATTTTTAATAATGATGGCTACTTCATTGGTTTTATATTTTTCTTATCCATAATAGAAGTTTTGATACTGCTGTGATATGACATGACCCATTCCAGTCCATTTCAGTTCCCCGATTCCAAAAATGTCAATGTTAAATCTTGACATTTCTGCTCTGACAACTTCATATTTGCCTTGGGTCATAGTTCTCAGATTCCACAAGCCTAATGTTGCGAAGATATACAAATCTTTGCAACATTGAACTTTTCTTTTGCCTTTGGGCACATTAGTAGCTGGATATTCTTTCAGCTTTAATTCAGCCACATAGTAAATATAAGTGAAGATGTATTTAGCCTCTGCTCTTCCCTAGTAGTTCATTGCACATTCTCCCACCCAATTACTTCATCTTCCAGTGTCATGCTGATATTATTCTGATTGTGAATGTCCATTTTCTCAGCAAAACACTGGAGTAAGCTGATGTTTCCTTTTCCTTGGATAATGTAGTCTTCTCTACCAAATTATAGTTAAAAGTATCATTGAGATAGGCAACCCCCTCTTTAAAACAAGGTGATGATTCATGAAGGAATGCAAAATATAGCTGGCTGCAAAAGAAAGCATCAGCCCCCAGGAACATCTTTATTTCCATGAATGACCATGGATTCTGCCTAAAACCTCTAGAAATTCTGAAACAGTTTAAAAAATGAAAGTATTGAAAGTGTTAAGGAGAGATAGTGAATAGCTGGAAACCCGGCATTCTAGTAGGTCTGGGATTGGTCACATTCTTTCCATGAATCTAGTGTCATAATTGCTCTTAATAGTATTTAATTCTTAAATAAGATTGATAGAGAATGGAATAACGTAAAGTCTGTCAATCTTATAATTTTTCATCTTCTTGAAAGGAAAGAGCAAATGTATTGAGCCACCAAGCAAAACTGCTGAGCTATTGGATTTAGAATCAATAAATTCATAGCAATCCATGTCCAAGGACTTACTCATTCCTGCATTTTCATCATGATGAAGGAACTATGTTGACTGGACAATCTGTGTCTAGATGCTAGTGAACACAGTCCCGGGTTAAGCTGGCATCAAATCAGTCACACACATATGTCAGGACATGATGTTTGCTGTCAAATATATTAAAAGGGTTTTATTTTAAGAAATGTCATTGGACATCATAAATGAATTTACTCAGAAGGAAGTCTCAATAAAGTGTACTAAATCTTAACTATATCTAGAATGAGATATAATTTTAGGAAGAACAGTACATATAAATTTCTTAAAAAGTAGAAGATTATGTAAAGAAGAGTGAGCTATGAAATTAGGCGTATATAATATAAGTCCATGATGGCAAACCTATGGCACGTGTGCCACATGTGGCATGCAGAGCCATATTTGGTGGTACGCCAGCCATCAGCTCCAGTGCACATGTGCACACCAGCCAGCTGGTTTTTCACCCTTCCAGAAGGCCAGGGGAGCGGGAACGAACTTCCAGTTGGGCCCTTGGGGCCATTTTTCACCCTCCCCAACCTCCAGAGGCTTTCCTGAAGCCTGGGGACGGTGAAAAACAGCCCCAACAGCCCAACTGGAAGTTCAGAACTGATCTGTTTCCAGCTTCTGGAGGGCCTCCGAGGGACCAGGGAAGGCCATTTTTGCACTCCCCAGGCTTCAGGAAAATCTCTGGAGCCTGGGGAGTGGTCGTGCACGGATGTGTGGGGCTGTTGTGTGTCTATGCATGGGGGTGCATGTGCACATGCGCAAGTGGGTGGGAAGGGTTGAGTGGGCACACCGTAAGAAAAAGGTTTGCCATCACTGATATAAGTGGTGAATTTTGAAAAAGATTGGTTGATTTGCAAGATAGTAACTTCAGGTCCCTCCTTTGACCAACAGCCTTAGTAGTACAGCAATAATAAACATCTTATGGATTGAGAGAATCACACTCTTGACACCATAGTTATCATAACAGGAATATCCAATAGGATAGCAAAAGGCAAGATATTTGTGGGGAAAAGAGAAAATCTCTTGTGCCAGCAGGTGATAATGTAGGTTTGAACAATATGTAGGTCTCCAACAATGTTTTGGTTTACCTTTCATTATCTTCATCATATGACATGTTAATGAGGAATATTTAGGCAATGGAATATAACAATGGGCATCACTTTTTCTGAAAATGTAGTTTGTTTCTAGATGCTTCTAGATTAACAATAGGAATCATGATTGCAAATTTACTCAGTCCATTGCTTGGATGAGAAGTAACCAAATCAGTGGTGGGTTCCTACGGGTTCAGACCTGTTCTGCTGAACTGATAGTGGTTTGGCGGCCTGGGTGGCTGGAACCGGCAGTGGCCCAGGCCTGCCATGCCCCCAGGTGGTGCTGTCGGCACCGCCATCTTGTTTTTCAGTTCTGTGCATGCGTAGAACAATTTTAATTGCACTGTGCATGCAGGCAGTGCACATCAAGCGTGCACACAAAGAGCACACACGAGCAAACCAGCAGTAATGCCTGCTGGAACCCACTCCTCAGTCAAATATCCAAAAATCAATGGTGAGATATTCAATTTCAAATTATGGCAAAGTAGAAGGAATACTTTACCAATTTTCTATTTTATAATCTCAGCTCCAGCCAGTCATATATTTTTCTATTTTTTCTTTTTCTTTTTTCCCCCATTCAACAGATTGAATACACTCCTTGCAACATAAACAGTGTTGC
Source organism: Thamnophis sirtalis (assembly GCF_051295495.1). Classification (NCBI taxonomy): domain Eukaryota; kingdom Metazoa; phylum Chordata; class Lepidosauria; order Squamata; family Natricidae; genus Thamnophis; species Thamnophis sirtalis. Next base: position 44,263,532 of record NW_028261389.1, on the reverse strand, counting down.
TCATTTGTACCCTGTACTTTCCCAATAAGCTATTTTAAGAAGCCCAATCTGTTACAATATCTGCTGTCCTCATATGTGAATTACTGAATGGATTGTGCCCAAAACTACAGAGATGAGTACACAACAATTATATTTAATCACAGTTTAAATATAAATATAACTGACACAGTTATATTTAATCAGCTTAAATGGCCTGCTCCATAGAAGTAAAAGACATTGTTTATTGGCTGTGATGGTGACCGGCCCAGATAGCATTCAAAAGTAAGCAATACTTTGTCAGCACAGATCACGAGCATTGACTATGTTGCTATGGCATAATCTCATGCCAAGAACCATCATTCCCCACATTAGTAGAGTGGTACTGCTAAACCATCTGTTTGGGGTCTTAAGCAAAAGCTGGATTGCTTTAAAAATAATTACCAGATACCTATAGCTATATGGGACAGTTTTATTCTATTCTTTGGTGAACTCATCTTTTATTTGCCAAAGGGCTACCACAGCTGCACTGAAAAAAATCGAGACAATTCCTTTGATAGTAAAAAAAGAAAATGTTCTATTCTGCATCTCTTTGACACCATCTATATTTCTTCAGCCCAGATGTGATAGAACTACTCTCTTGACATTTTGTTGAACAAGTCTTGGAGGTAGTAAGAGCAACATAGGTGTGTATGTGTGTGTTAGTATGTTCTAGTATTTCTTATTATAGAGACAGCCCAAGCTGCAACTTCTGCCTGAATCTGAATCAATTTGGCTATATTTCCAAACAGTATGATAGGTACATCAAGTTTTTATCTGGGCTTCTGAAAGGTGCCTAAACTGCATCTAGTCCAAATGATAACAGCTTTTCTGTTTTTCGTTAAATAATGGTTGCTCACTTATTAAGGGAATAACACTCTTTAAACACTCTGCTTATTTCCAAACCAGCAATGTTTTTATGTCAAGAGCTGCTTTATAACATACCCAGGAAACTCACTTATCATTCCTGAACTGGCAGACACAACCCTCTGTTCTTCATTGAGATTCCAGTTGTCTCGTGGTTAGGAAAAAAACTAACCATGTTTCTTTTTCCAGAGAATGCTGTTCTTTACAAAGTGATTGCCAGCCGTTCTCTGGAAATCTTATAAATGTAGTAGTCTTTGATTTTTGATCACAATTGGGACCAGACTATCCATCATAAGTGACACAATTGTTAAGTGAATTGCACCTGATTTTGTTACCTTTTTGTCATGGTTGTTAAATGAATCAAATGGTCATAAAGTTTATCTTACTTCTCCCATTGACTTTGCTTGTCAGAAGCTGGCTAGGAATGAAATCATAAATCTCAGGACACTGCAACTGTCATAAGTACATCCCAGTTCCCAAGCACCCAAATTTTGATTAACTGCAGGGATGCCTCAATGGTCATATGTGTGAGGACCAGTTGTAAGAAACTTTTTAGTACCACCATAACTTTGAAATGTCACTAAACAAACAGTTATAAGTTAATGACTACCTGTATATCTACTTTCCTTTTTAAATTCTATAATATTTTTAAAAATATACACATTCTACTGTTTATTATGTGTGATTCCCAAAATCTCTTGATTGGTGGAAAATGGAAGAAAAAGCCATGGTTAATGGAAAATGCAACAAATTGTTACAGGTCTTAAAATATTCTTTTAATCTTTATTCATTACTCAAACTCTAAAAACTGCCCATAGAGTGTGTAAAACTGGTATTAGTAAAAGCAATAAAAGGTTTTCTCTATGTACTACAACATCAACAGGTCTGCCTTTCTTTTAAAAAAATCAGTCTCTGAACTCTATATATTCATCATATAGGTTTTATCTCTGTGATAAGCATTCACTATAATAAATTAAAAGCAGCATATCATTGTGTGAAATCACAATAAACCTCACCAGTCAAGGATGAAGCGTATATAGTTTAAGAAATATTGGAAATGGACAACATGATATGTTGATCTTAGAAAATGAAGTAGTGGAAATAGTACCAATTAGTAAGGAACAGGCCATATGCTTAACCTCTTTTCTTCTGAGGACAAAGGACCATACTGTTCCTACCTGTTCACTTTCCTTTGGAATAAAAAGACCAGCTCTTGGTTGGGGGGTGGGGGTGTTGAGACTCACAAATTAATTTAAAATGAATTTAACAAAATATGTGCTGCAGATTGAGAATTGAGAGAACACTGATATAGTTTTCCACAAATAATTTACACACACATTACTAGCAATCTTTAATTCAAAGGAATATGGTGTACAACAGAAGTACGGTATGTGTTTTCCTCAAGTAAAGTTATATTTGTTGTTGGGTGCTGAAATAAGTTCAAACATTGGTGCCCCACTTTTTCTCTCAGAAAAATGAAATGTAGAAGCCAAAATAGTTATATAATCAGGGCCTCTCAGCCAATATTACCAAATAGATGTATGTCAAGCGCCCTGTTGCTTGAGATAGGACAATGTCCCACTTGTATTTCTTTCCTCATTTGGGTGTATACAGGTAGTCCTTGACTTAAGACCACAATTGAGCCTTAAATTTTTATTGCTAAGCAAGAAAGTTGTTAAGTGAGTTTTCCCCAATTTTATGACCTTTCTTTGCCACAGTTGTTAATTGAATCACTGAAGTTGTGAAGTTAGTAACACAGTTGTTAAGTGAATCTGGCTTTCCCATTACCTTTGCTTATCAGAAGTTTGCAAAAGGTGATCAAATGATTCCGGGACATTGCAACCATCAAAAATTCATGCCAGTTGCCAAAAGTCAGAATTTTGATCATATGACCATGGGGATGCTGCAATAGTCATGAGTATAAGTAGTATATTCATATAGATATGTGTAGTCATATCATTTTTTACATGTTGTTGTACCTTCAAATGCTCACCAAGTGAATGGCTTGAAGTCAAAGACTACTTCTATTGCCTTACAGCAATTTTTGAAGAGGGAGCAGGGCTGATTTCTCAGAATTCTCTAGTGAAATACATATTGTGGTCCATATGGCTCTAGAATCTGTTTGCTCTACAAGGCAATATCCTAATGAAGAATCCCTCTTCAAGCAAAGGATTTGGATTTTCCAAATATATTGAACTTCAATGTTAGACAAGAGAAATATTGTGACACAGATGAGTGCATAGGCTTGGAGATCTTAAAATTCTTATTACATAAATTCTTTGGACTTTCATTTTCCTGCTGTCATGTTCTGTCTTCTAGGGTGACATTACCTGGCGTCCTCCCTTTCTCCACCATGTGAAAAAAAAGGCTTTTATGCCTTGGACTTTTTGGAAATGAAAAAGAGGGGATGACAAGAAGAATTAGAGCTAATCTTCTGGTTCTTCAATTCCTTCTCTTCTTCCAAATGTATATAAAATATAAATTTTATATTTTTAAATTTTCAGTATCCAGAATATAAGCATTCCACCTCAAAGAATACAAATACAAATATAGCTGCTTCCACATAAATTTTAAGAACAAAACTCTAAACTAAATGTAATACTCTAGGTGGCAAGAATCTGGTCCTACCATTAGTGTGCCACAGAAGAATCATGGTGGCACAATGTTTAAAGTGCAGTATTGCAGGCTAACTCTGCCCACAGCCTGGAGTTCAATCCTGACAGGGCTCAAGTTTGAATTGGTCTTCCATCCTTCTATGGTCAGTAAAATGAGGATCCAGACTCTTTGGACAATATGCAAATACATATTACAGAGAGTGCTGTAAAGCACTAGAGGGAAGTATATAAGCCTAACAGCTATTGCTAATAATAAAGAATTTGTTGTAAAGATTGAAATAACATTTCAATTTCTTATTCCAAATCATAACAGATTCTAAGGAAAAAGTATTTTCCCATGCCCAAGGGAGGATAAACATAAAAAGCTGTAATGCACACAGTTTTTGCATGTTTTCTCTCAGTCAACCTAGAGCAGTGTTTTTCAACCACTGTGCCGCGGCACACTAGTGTGCCGTGACATAGTGTAAGGTGTGCCGTGGGAAAATTACTTTATATATAGTCAATATAGGCACAGAGTTAAATTTTTTAAACATTTTCTAATGGTGGTGTGCCTCGTGATTTTTTTCATGAAAAAAGTGTGCCTTTGCACAAAAAAGGTTGAAAAACACTGACCTAGAGAAATAAAAGCAGGAAATTTACATACAGAAAAATAAACATAAATATTCTAATGCATATTCTTTTCTAGACGTTATCTATTCCTTCAGAAGCAGTATTCTCTTGAAATTAGATGTTTCCATTTGTATCCAAATGTCAGTTTGGGCCTGTGGGGATCAGTTTTAGTCCCTTTCTATTTTCAGCTCTTCTGGTTTGGATATAAAAAGAAAGAAAAAATGTCCCCCACACGGAAGGATTTGTTTGTTATGTCTACCTGACAAAAAGAGCATCTGTATCTCAGTGTTCTGGGGTAGTTTGAATTGACAGTCTGTCTATCTGTATCAGTGTCAGTAATCTGTACACTCATAACAAGAATGTCAACACCACCAACCTACAGCCAAGAGTAATACAATACAATAGCAGAGTTGGAAGGGACCTTGGAGACAAATGGCTATCCAACATTTTCTTAAAGACTTCCAGTGTTGGGGAAGTGAGGCTCTCACCTTGACCAGAGGGAAGGCTAAACCTGAATATAAGCTTAATTAATGGCACTTAAATTCCATTGTTATCAACCACACCTAAGATTTAATGCTCATTCCAGTGGATGTGATTAAATCAATTTGACTCTGATATATGATTTCATACTTTCTGATGTTATTCCTAGCAGCTGCCATGATTCAGATCCAAACTGAAATTAAACATTTGAATATAGTGAAAACAAATACATCTTACTTTGTGAATTCAAACTTTTGTAAAATAGTACTATTTTCAAGTATGTTGCACAAAATTAAATCCATCAGAAAGGTTGGTTATAAAGGCACAAATAATTTTAAAAAATAATTTCTGAGCTTTTAATAACTGAACAATTGAAAATAAAATGATGAGCTATGAATCTCAACCATTGAGAAGGATCTCATCCTGTCGTTTCAGAAAAATGTTGGGAAATGTGTTCATTGTATTTCTTCTGGAGCAAAACCTGAGCTGATTTTATCCTATATAAGCTGATAATCACCCCATAGCTATTAAATTGAGACTGGTGCTACCCAAATTACAAAGTGTTGTGTTCTGAGCTTGCGCTGACTAGAGGTTTGAGCGGGAAAGCGCTCGACAGCCGATTGGCTGATCGTTTGACAGCTCCTCTATAAATAGGGAGCTGTCCAAACGAGCAGCGCGCGTTCCTATCTAAGCCGGTTCTGAAGTGTTAGCTTGTACTTTAAGGGAATAAACTTGTTAGCCTTTTATTCCTGTCTCTGCCTCAGTTCTTCTGGCTACCCACGGGTCCTTGGTACACACTACTGGCGACGAAGGTTGGGATTGCCAAACTGAGGTACGAGAAGCTGAAGTCACTGATAGCTGAAGTCACTCGCTGAGTCACTAGAACCGCGCTTAATCATACCGCGACGAGACGTCGTTGGGTCTGACAGGAATGGCCACGTTAAATTTCGCGCCATTCAATTATGGAGCTGAGACATGGGAGTCGTACACGGCTCGATTTGAATGCTTCCTGGTCGCACACGACCTCACCAAGCTGACAGATGAGAGGAAATGCGCGTTTTTCTTGTCCGTGTGTGGCTCAGACGTTTTCCACACAGCCAGAGCTCTGACAGCTCCTGACCCTATAAAGGCCGTTCCGTGGCCTGAGCTAATGGCCAAACTGAAGAGCCATTATGCTCCGTCCCCGTCCAAGATAGCCAGCCGGCACGCCTTCCATCAGCGCAGCCAAGCTGAGGGGGAGTCCGTGAGTGCCTACGTTGCTGCCCTACGATCCGCCGCCCTGCACTGCGAGTTCCGGGACTTAGATGAAGCTCTTCTTGACCGTTTAGTGTGTGGCCTCCGCGACCTCAAACTACAGAAGAGGCTTCTAACAAAATCAGACTTGTCGTTCCAGAAAGCCTTCGATGAAGTTCGGGCTTCCGAAATAGCTGCTGCTTCCCTAGCCACCATCGCGAAAGCCCGGGCTGCCAACGCCGCGCAGCCTGCCAATGCCTTTAACACAGTGACCAGCCAGCCAGACTCGGACAGCGAAGATTCCGATGCTGAAGCAGATATTGAGGACATCAACCGCCTTGATGAGGCGAGCAGAAAGAGCTGGCAACGGCAGAAGGGCAGACCTAAATCTGCATGTAGTGGTTGCGGAGGTAACCACGAAAGAGCTGAGTGCAGATTCAGGCAAGCCCTCTGCCAGCGCTGTGGCAGGAAAGGTCACATCGCTCGAGTGTGCCGAGCCGCACAGCCCATGTCCTCGGCCGAGTCACAGACTGAGAGGTCGCGGCCATATCGTCCCAGAACAGAGGGCCCTAAGAAAGCGAGAGTGGACTGCCATTCCATTCTCCGTAACTCTCACCATAGTCTCTCGTGCAACCAACTTCAGAAGAAAATTCAACTGACAGTCATGGTCGAGGGGAAGCCCTGCGAGATGGAGCTCGACACCGGGTCTGCCACATCCATCGTGTCATGGAGCACCATCAAACGCATCGTGCCGCAGCTTTCGAAACGCCAGCTGAACGATTGCCATATCACACTAAGAGACTATCAGGGCAACCTGATCCCAATAATTGGCACCCGCAAGGTCAGAGTGCAGTTCAAGGGGTTTGATGGCCGCCTACCCCTCATCGTAGTCGACGGACGGCTGCCCAGCCTTCTCGGCCTTGACTGGTTCCAGTCCCTGGGTCTGCAGATCAACGGAATTCACCACCTCAGCTCCAACGCACTCGACTGCCTGGTCAACGAGTTCCCCGAAGTCTTTGATGGCAAATTAGGCAAGTACACGGGCACGCCGGTTTCCTTTAACCTCGACCCGTCCGTACAGCCGGTGCGGATGAAGCCTCGCCGGGTGCCCATCGCCCTCAAACCAAAAGTAGACGCTGAACTGGACAAATTAGTGGCTCAGGGCATTTTGGAGCCAGTGGACCATGCCAGATGGGAAACACCCATTGTGCTACCCATCAAGCCAGATGGCAGCGTGAGAATTTGCGCTGACTACCGCTGCTCCATCAACCGTGCCTTGCCTTCCCACGCATACCCAGTACCGGTGGTTCAACATCTGCTGCACACCTTGGGCAAGGGGACTGTGTTCGCGAAGCTCGACCTCGCCCAAGCCTATCAACAGCTGGTCGTGGACGATGAAGCCGCTGAAGCACAGACAATTGTCACGCACCGGGGTGCGTTCCGTTGCCGCAGACTGCAGTTTGGGGTCAGCATTGCCCCGGGACTGTTCCAGAGCTTAATGGAGCGGCTGCTCCAAGGACTACAAGGCGTCGTCCCCTATTTTGACGACGTGCTTGTTTCAGCCACCTCCATGGAGGAACTCATGGCACGTTTGCGCATGGTTCTCCAAAGATTCCAAAAAGTGGGCCTGAAGGTTAAGAGAGATAAATGCCAAGTTGCGGTATCCCAGATAGAATTCTTAGGGTTCCTCATCGATGGCAAGGGCATCCACCCCACGGCTGCCAAAACCAAAGCCATCGTTGAGGCCCCTGCTCCAAAGAACAGAGCTGAATTACAGGCCTTTTTAGGCCTACTTAATTTTTACGCTGTCTTCCTTCCCCACAAGGCGACAGTCGCTGAGCCACTGCATCGCCTCCTTGACTCGGGTGCCCCGTGGGTGTGGGGCCGCCGGGAAGCCTCCGCGTTCTTAGCAGTCAAGCACCTGCTTGTTTCCAACGATGTGCTTGTGCAGTACAGCGAGCACTTGCCCCTTGTGCTCGCTTGTGACGCTTCACCCTATGGGGTGGGCGCCGTCCTGTCCCATCAGTTACCCAGCGGAGCAGAGGTGCCAGTTGCCTATTTTTCCCGCACGCTCTCTGCCGCTGAACGTAACTATGCCCAAATTGATAAAGAGGCTCTTGCCATTGTGGCTGGGGTGCGCCGGTTCCACCATTACTTGTACGGCCGGCCATTCCAAATTGTCACCGATCACAAGCCCCTGCTAGGGCTGCTGGCTGGAGATCGGCCTGCACCACAGGTTCTTTCCCCACGCATGACTCGCTGGTTTGTGTTCTTGGTCTCCTACGATTATCAGCTGCAACACAGACCGGGGAAGCAGATCGCCCACGCCGATGCTCTCAGCCGTTGCCCCCTGCCAGAGGCCGTGAACGACCCTGCTGCTGCCGCGCCTGTCTTCCTAATTGACGACCTCAACCTTCCTCTCTCTGCCGCCGACATCGCCCGGGAGTCCGCAAGGATCAGGTAATTTCCCGGGTGCTAGACTGGGTTAAGCGAGGGTGGCCAAAAGACCCCGTAGACACCGTTTACCTTCCCTTTAAATCTCGCCTAGCGGAGCTCTCCGTTCAGCGCGGCTGTTTGCTATGGGGCCATAGGGTTGTCGTACCTGCCTCACTGAGGACTACTGTCTTGCGGCAGCTACATCACGCTCACCCGGGAATTGTCCGGATGAAAGCCTTAGGTAGAAGTTATGTATGGTGGCCGAAGCTAGACCAAGGCATCGCCGACCATGTCGCCGACTGCCCGAAATGCCAAGGTGCCCAGGCACTGCCACCAAAAGCTGAGCCGCGTACGTGGGAGCCACCTTCGGCTCCATGGTCCCGCATTCACATTGATTTTGCTGGCCCTATTCACGGCCACATGCTCCTTGTCGTTGTGGACGCCTTCTCGAAATGGCTCGAGGTCGTCCACATGTCCACTACCACTGCAGATGCGCTAATAGCGACCCTGCGTCGTTTGTTTGCCACCCACGGCCTGCCCGATGTGTTGGTGTCCGACAATGGACCGCAACTGACAGCTGCCAAGTTTGAAGCCTTCCTTGCTTCCCAAGGCATCCGACATGCCCTCACCTCCCCGTTCCATCCCTCTAGCAATGGTTCGGCGGAGCGCGCTGTCCGCTCTGTCAAAGAGGCTCTATCCAAACTAGACCACCTTCCCTGGCAGGAAAGGATTGACGCCTTCTTGCTAGCCCAACATACTACTCCCTCGCCAGAGACAAACTCGAGCCCAGCCGAGCTCCTCATGGGACGACGGTTGCGAACAACTTTAGACCGTTTGCACCCCACTTATTCCGTTGCCACCCCATTAGATTCCCGGGGAGGGTCTCGTTCCTTCATCCAGGGGGAGGCAGTGTATGCCCGGAATTATGTAGGGCATCCCTTGTGGCTACCGGGCATAATAACCGACCAGACTGGGCCCTGCTCCTACAGGGTCAGGCTCCTCGACGGCAGAGTCTGGAAACGCCATTGCGACCAGTTGCGGAGCAGGCACCAACCACCAACAAGCCAGCAGCAGTCAACCGTTCTGCCAACCCCGACGGGCACGCCGACCGACGCAGAGCGAGGAAACGAGGAGGTCAGCCGAGATCCAGCAGCCTCAGTCCCAAACCGAAGCGGCGACTTACCTGGTGGGCCAGCACCATCCTGCGTTCTCCGGCGGCCCAGGTGATCGCCGTCCTCCGATGCAGAGTCCTCGGTCGAACAGCCAGAGCCTTCAAGCGAAGCAGAAGGGCCTAGGGCATCAGGCCGCATCAGGCGGCGTCCAGCTTACTTGCAGGACTACGCCTGCGCGAACTTAAGGGGGGAGGAGTGTTGTGTTCTGAGCTTGCGCTGACTAGAGGTTTGAGCGGGAAAGCGCTCGACAGCCGATTGGCTGATCGTTTGACAGCTCCTCTATAAATAGGGAGCTGTCCAAACGAGCAGCGCGCGTTCCTATCTAAGCCGGTTCTGAAGTGTTAGCTTGTACTTTAAGGGAATAAACTTGTTAGCCTTTTATTCCTGTCTCTGCCTCAGTTCTTCTGGCTACCCACGGGTCCTTGGTACACACCACAAAGATTCCATAATTCTTAATCAAATCACATACTGTAATTGTTGGCACTATTCAGAGGGCTCACTGGTCAGCATTAGATAAATGTGTACCCTAAAATAGGGATTTTAGGGTACACAAATCCTGCTTTTTGCAGGGCTGCAACTATGTGTTGTGTTAGATATAGATAGATATAGATATAGATATAGATATAGATATAGATATAGATATAGATATAGATAGATAGATAGATAGATAGATAGATAGATAGATAGATAGATAGATATATTCAAAAAATATGTTATTCAGTTGAAAATAATCTAATAACATGTGAACTCAAAGATTATATTAATTCTTGAGAGCTGAAGCATATCCTAATTAGATCTGAGATGTGAGACATCCAGTTTATTTTCAAACTTCCTATTGAATCCAACTACATCCAAAAAATAACAACCAAAAATACTATTCAATATATAACCTAATGTTGCAAAGCTAAAAATAACCTTGTGCAGTGGATTCTTTCAACTTTTGCCTCAAAAGAGCATTGGAGAACACACACAATATAAACATGGCAGTACATTTTAAAAAGAAAAGAAAGGAGCAGTGTTTCCATCTGAATGATTTATTTGATCACAGAGAAGTTAAACCAAGGTTAGCCTCTGTCAGGATGCAAGTGACAGTGATGTGTTGCTCCTATTTGTTGAAGTAGGGAAAACTATATTGATGAAGACTTCTTCATTATTTAAATATATAAAGCTGTCCAACTGAATAGCTATACAATGAACTGTAATTCTTCCTCGCCTGGTCTTTAAACCACATGCATCTCACTTCAAGGCACAAAATTGCAAGGGAAGCACATAATAACAGTTTAGGATATTTTTCACTGATTTGTAAAGCTTTCTTTGTTTGGTGATAGTTAGCACTAGTATCCTAGCTGGCCTATTTTTCACTGAGATTTTTGCATAGGATGGGAATTCTGAGTATAACCTCCTTCCCTAGCTTCTACCTTTGCTCACTTATTGGATGAAAAGATGACTTCACTTATTCAGGATGTCTGCTATAATTCATGATTTTGCATATAAAAAGGGTTTAATAACTATTTGCATTCAAGAATCAGTTAACTATTCTTCTGCAAGTAATAATTTTGTTTTATCTTTTCAAGATGATTGATACATGACCACATCTTTGTTGAAACTGTCCACAATCACATCAGTTTGTAGGTCTCTGGACTTAATTTTTAGTGGCAGATTCCTTGAAAAGGGCATGAACAATGGAATTTTCAGGGCTACATTGCTCCAAAATTATGTGTGCCTGTTTGGGTAAAAATTAGAGATGGGAAGGGTTCTCTGATGTTGCAAAGTAAAGAGAACTGAAGAACATAGGTTCAGATTGAACCAGTGGTGGGTTTCACATTTTTTTAGAACCTCTTCTGTAGGTGTGGCCTACTTTGAGAGAGTGGCTTGCCGACCATGTGACTGGGTGGGCGTGGCCAACTTGTAAAATGTGGTGAAACTCACTTAACAACGCTCTTGCTTAGTATCCAAAATGTTGCCTCAGAAACTCTGGCATTTGAAGCACGCAAGTCTTAAAGCTGTCAAGTTACAAGACCCTTGCACCCCTCACCCTTTAGAAAAAAACCCAGGGGTGTTCAAACTTGACAGCTTTAAGACTTGTGGACTTCAACTCCCAGAATTCCTCCTCTAGTCATGTTGTCTCAGGAACTCTGGCATTGAAGTGTGCAAGTCTTAAAGCTATCAAGTTACAAGACCCTTGCACCCCTAACCCTTTAGAAAAAAACCCTGGGGTGTTCAAACTTGACAGCTTTAAGACTTGTGGACTTCAACTCAAAGAATTCCTCCTCTCGATCGTCATCTTGATGATGTACGGACGGCTGGGGAGAGGCAGCTGGAACCGGTTCTGAACGGCACTATAGAATTGTGGAACCTCTTCTATAGAAGAGGTTAGAACTGGCAGGAACCCACCCCTGGATTGAACCCAAGCTGTTCCTACATCTGGGTTCTTCTTTGGTGCTAGTGTTATGCCTAGAATTGGTTTGAAATTTGGGGTCCTTTTGGATTTGAAGTTTCTGCTTGGTCATTCCTTGGGGTGAGGGAGCTGCCTTAAAGGACTATCTGTTAATTCCAATTAGTCAAGAATGCTGAAACCATGTGTTAACTGGCTCTTTACACTGCGAGCATATTATATCTATACTTCAGGCCCTGCACCTGTTACTAGGTTAGTTCTGAGTATCTGTGCTGGTATTAATCATGGTTTAGAGCATGGGTCTGTTCTCAAACAGATATAATCTGGCTTATTAGTTCATGTAGGGAGAGGTCTCTGTCCGCCTTGCCCCCCGCCCCCAATTTCTAAGATGTCAGGGTGCTGAAGCTAGAAGTTACCTACAGCAGTGCTGACCTTGTAGAATTAATTCCCTACTGTGCCATTACTTGGTTGCTTGATGGCTTCTAGAAAGTTATTAAACACAGAGATTTTTCTAAGAGTCTTTCAATAATTATCTGCATTTCTATCCAACTTGGGTCTTGGATTTTGTTTCTGTAATTTGAATTGCATAAAGTTTTAATACTCTTGTTGTTTTTACTGTGACAGTATAACTACTTAGTGTCATGTGATTGTGATAGAATGAAAATCAAATAAATAAATAAATAAATAGGATACACAATAAAACATTTATAAATCCAAAGTGAACATGTCACCAGGACTTACATTATCCCGCTCAGAAATATCAGTTGCAGAGCTTTAAATGTTAAAGGCTGTAGTTTCACAATTAGCCCCAAATCCTTCTCCTATTAGATTTTCTGTCTTTTCTATAACATCTAGAAGTTGTAAAATTTCATAAATTTTTCCAATTATAATTTTTGCAGCCGTATTAATGAACAAAATTTGGGGAATATTTATACTCATCTTTAACCCAATTATATGAAAGGTAATAGTTATAGACTTTGTAAGAGATTAACTATCATATATATATATATATATATATATATATATATATATATATATATATATATATATATATATATATATATATATATATATATATATATATATATATATATATAAATGTGTCAACTTTTATTAATAGACAGGAACCAGATATGAAGAAACACTGATTAAAATAGAATTAGGGAATTTATCTATCTATCATCTATCTATCTACCCACCTACCTACCTACATATATCTACATCTAACTATCTATCTACCTACCTACCTATCTATTTATCTAATCTATAATTCAACCTCCCTCAAAAATATTTTAAGTTACTATATACTTTTCTATAGGGAATGATTCCAACAAAATGTTGTCTTCAGTTTTTTAATTAAGTCTTAAGGTTTTAGACATGTTGTTCCCATTTATGTGATCTTAAAAAGGCCTCTTTAAATCATTTATGACAGGTTTATACATTCCCATCAAAACGTTGCAATGATTTACTTAAAAGGAGGTATTGCTCCATTTTTCAATGGTTTGCTCTGGGCAGGTGCTTTTGTCCCTTCCAGCTGAAGCATGGGCTGATGGAATTCAACAGGACTTCCCCTTCAGTGGCATGATAAATCAAATGAGTTAGACTTATCTTTTGGTGAAGGCAGATATAAATGACAAGCAACTGCCAGACCACAGCTGCCCTTCTGCAATAATTATCTGGCTTTGACAGAATGCACTGTTTCAAAAAACCAAGGAAAGATTATTATTTTTATGCATTTGGACTTTTCTCCCTACATGATGTTTTACTTCTAAATTAATGTTACTACTTGCACCAAAAAGGACTGAAGAATATAGAACTTCACCAGAGTCAATTTAGTCCAGTGGTTAAGGTACCAGACTAAAAACTAGGAGACTGGGAGTTCTGGTTCTGCCTTAGCCATGAAAAGCAGCTGGGTGACTTTGGGCCAGTCACTCATTCTCAGACCAACTCATCTCATAGGATCGTTGCTGTGAAGAAAATAGGAAGAGGAAGATATATTAGGTATGTTATGTAAAAATAATAAAAGGGAAAAATATCTAAAATAAAAATAAAATTTCCAGAGAACATCTTAATTAGACTTTTCTAATAGCTAAATTGAACTTTGGGGAGGATGGGGACTCAGCTTCATTCAAAGCAATAACATTTTCACAAGATAGTTTGTCTTGAGGTGCATTGGCTTTGTCAATCAAATCTACTACAAATCCAGAGAAATTTGCTAGATTAAGAACTGTTGGAATGCCCAGCCCAGAGGAGAGATAAGCATTGGAGCTGCCTAATTTATCATCAGATCATAGGAAAGGTACTGTAAACTCCTCTCAAGGATTTCTTTGGAAAAACCATAAGAATAGCAGTGGGTAAACACAGAAAGATGCAAGCAACTTTTAATTTTTCCATGTAAATAGCAGGGATTAATTTTAATGTTAAAAATTTAGTTGCACTGACTTTTAGCTCATCGTAACTTACTGAATGCAAGGAACAACAGGCTATAAATTTATGATTTTCTTTGGCATTGCCTCTTTATTACTCTGCCTGCTCCTGTCTGTTAGAGTGCGAACTCTTTCTCCCCATTTTTGGGCATGCAGATATGTCAAATGTAGTTTACATAAATAAAATATGTAGCTCATCACTGAATGATCAGAATCCCAATGTTTATCAATGCTATATGCAGCCATAAGGAACCATTCTTGTACAAACAAATACTTGCAAGACAAACATGGCTATTATCTCCCCCATGTCAACTGTCCAGCATACCAACCTATAATGGCTTAGCTATAGCTATGTCAAAATCAAGACCAAGTGGAATAGAAAGGTATAAACCAAGAACTACATATGTTGAAGGAGTCAGACGTTATTAACACATCCTACTTAATCATTTATTTAATTATGATTTATGCAATAAAATACAATTGACTGGATTTGAATAACACCTTAAGTTATAAACTGATTAATAAGCAAAATGATTTGTTGCAAAAACTTAATGAAAGATTTTTTTTAACTTCTTGATTAGAAGGCAAAACATTAACTGACTTATTACTTCCTCCATGTGTTCTCAACATTCTGCAGTTAGCAGGATGTTTATTTTGCAAGACTGATTCAAGGTATTTGGCAGAATATGGATATAAAAATAGTGCCAGGTGAAAATGACTTCAGCCCACCATGACTTCCCTAGCTTGACTATCTTTTTAGTGGCAACATTTTGCCTTTATTTAATCTAAAATGAAAAGTCCTGCAAAGTCATGTGTAAATTTGATGCATCTCTGTTGAATTTAATCTTCATTACATAAATTATTTATAGCATTTTTGCATTGTTCCAAGGCCTTGTTTCACATTCATCTGAGTGTCAGCGTCTCATCCTTCAGGATTTAAAAAATGTTTTTTAAAAAAATATTTATTAAATAAATCAGAAACACCTTTCAGAACAGTTATAAGATTTTGTTTTAAGAAAGACGAATTCAAAGTATAATTTTATTTCATCTGAAATGAAGATGTGACATTGAATTTGTCAGTCATGCCTCTTACACCTTTTAATATTTATTTTTGATGGAATCTTTGGCATGCTTAATAAGACAATTAAGTTACATTCATTAATCTGGGAAGCAGGGACTGAACTTAGATATTGGTGGTATAGGGTTTCCTGCCTAAGCAGGGGGTTGGGCTAGAAGACTTCCAAGGTCCCTTCCAATTCTGTTATTCTGTTATTACTATATCCTGATGGTATCATGAGGCTCACATTCACTCAGACACTAATTGGTATGTTAATGATTATTTTTTATGAAATAGTCAAACACCAAAAACTTTTGTTTTAAAGCTACAGCACTCATGTGATAATGGAGATGTCAATTTCATGATTTTACACTACACTATTGGAAATATTTGTTAACATCAGTAAGGTAGTAAGTTAAATTATATAGAATATGGTTCATTATGGGTTAGCTGAAGTATTATTATTTGGCTTTCCTGAAATCTTGGCAAGTACTTGATCCCTGGTATAATAAGAATTAAGTTATATTCCCCACATTTAAGGCAAACACATTTTGACATTATTTGGTTCAAAACTTAAAATTTGATTCTCATGAGAAATTATTTGGAATAATCCATATTTAAAAATAGTTTTAAAACATTTTGGAAAATATTTTGGCCAAGCTTAATTGGGTAACACAACTTCCCAAATCAGGTAGTTCAAGTATGAATTATTTACATACAAGTGAAAAGCTCTCTGATGTTCATGGCTTTTTATAAAACTGCTGAATGGATGCCTCGGGGTACTAGTTTACTTTCCTTGCTTTAACACAATACCAGGCTCATGTGATTAAAATTAAGTAGAATGAGAGGTCCCTAAACTAGTAACATGAGCAAGACATACTAATCTAGATATTCTGCAATGATCCTCAGCATCATAATATAGTTGATTATTCCATGAAAGAAAAGAATGGAATTTGCTCACTTGAACTGATAAGATGTTGCAAAATATTATGCTTATTCGTTTTATAAAATAAAGCAATTTTCATTTCAAACTGGTTCATTTGTTTCAATGGGAGAGAGGGAGAGATAGAAATCAATAATCATTTTCGGAAAAAGAAAATATTACAAAATATTCCTTAAATTGTTATCAATTAATATATTTCAGTTTTAAGAAACATTTTCTGGTTCACTGAAGCAAGAAAATGCAGCTTTATTCACTAGCAAACTCTGTGGTTCAAAATACAATATTATTAACTAGCATCAATAGTGAAGGTTAGGTGTACACCTTGCACTAGTCATTATCGTTGAATAAATCACATTTGGACATAAATACTACTGTACCAAGTTCTGACAAACTACAATAAGTGGCTGATTTGTTACCATATACAAACCTTAATCAAACAAAGTACAGGGCGGGGCATAACCTTTTCCTAGGGGGTCACAGCAAGATCGACAGCAGTTTACAACTTCCGCGACACCTCATTTTAAAGCCCATAAAAAACTGAATTGAATGAGCTATTAAATGTTAAATTTGCTTTAAGAATGGCTGGAAAATTCGATTCGGAAGAACAAAGGATCATTGACAGAATAAAATGCATTGCCTTTCGAGAGGCTCGCGATGCTGGAGCGACGTTTATCAATCGAAAATGGATTGCAAACAAATTGAAACGTCATCCGGATTGGGTTACTGATAATTGGAACAAAACAGCCCAAGAATGTTTCACAAAATTTGGAGAAGGGCGTCCTCTGCAACTGTCCCAAGAAAGCAAAGCCATCATTGCAACTGGCAGTCGCAAACAACGAAAAGGAAACCGAAAAGTGGCCCAAGAAATCCTTCAAATTCGTGGAAAACGAGTTGATCAAAGGACAATCGGCCGATATCGAGAACGAGAAGGTTTGAAGCCATTCCACGTCATTTGCAAACCATTGAAAACTCAAACACACGTTCAAGATCGGCTTTGGTTGTGCGATTGGTTGTCTGAATGGACCGAGGAAGATTTTCTTCATTTGGCGCCATCTGACGAATTCTTCGTTTATGCCATTCGAAAACCGAATTTCCAGAACGATCGAATTTGGGCTAAAGACGTCGACGACATCGCCAAACATGAACGATATCGACAAATCGTTCGCAATCCGACTTGCATCGGGATTTTCGTCATTTTCACAGCCAAGAAACTGCATTGGGTTTTGAAGGATAAAGGGGAATCCTGGGATGGCAGTTATTTCCGTGAGAAAATTTTATTGGAGAATGTCATTCCATTTCTCAGTGATCCAGACAATGTCTTGGTGGTTGGTGAGGCTGTCTTTCTTCATGACAAAGCTCCTTGCATGCGTGCAAATGCGACTCAGCAATTGTTAAAGGAAAACAATGTCGAATTTTGGGGCAATGACGTCTGGCCGGGAAATTCACCAGATCTCAATCCGGCAGAGAACATTGGGGCCATAATTAAGGATGAAGTGGAAGCTCTGATGATTCAGGAGCAAGGTCAAAATCGATATTCGGTTGAAACTTTGAGAATGAATTTGGAAACTGTGTTGAAAAATCTGGAAAATCGAACGGAACTGTTTGAAGATTTGTTGTGTTCTTATCCACCTCGTTTGAATGCTGTTCGAAGGGCTAATGGTGGTCATACTGACTATTAAATCGTGTCAATAAACTCAGTTTTTGATGGGCTTTCGAATGGTGTATGAATTATTTGTGTTGTTATTACAAGTGTTGCTGTGACCCCCTAGGAAAAGGTTATGCCCCGCCCTGTACAATGTGACTTCATGAAACAGGTCAACATGTGATGCCAGACCTCTATTTTAATTTATTCTCTGAGCTTAAAAATCATGTCTGGGAAACTGAATCATTTGATCCACAGAGAAGGAAGTGCACCTACATGAGTAATCACAGTGAAATAAGAGCACTTAGACATATTACGCTCTTTTCTCTTCCAATCTAAATCAAAGGCAGCTACCTGTGAAGACCATCTGAAACTGTCAAGCAGTCTAGAATTCATCAGTGCACACATTTCTCATGCCTAGTGTTTTGCTTATGTCACACCACTGCTGCATGAGTTGTACTGACTTCAAGTTTCTTTAAGATGTAATTCAAGATGCTGGTTATTTGTTTGTTTGTTTGCCACCTGTCTCACTATGCAGAGTGACTCTTAGCAGCTTAAAAGCATAAATATAAAAGCATTAGAAACATTGAAATTAAGAACAGTTAAATAAGGGTTAAAAACCAGGAGCACAAGTAGTACAGGGATGGAGTTTTGTCTCTTATTCAACTAACCACTTCCAGCATAGTACGCCCTCAGCAGTGCCTCAGGCCAAGATGTTCCAGAGACCAGTTGCCATAGAAGAGAAGGCTCTTTTCCTTGATCCTGCTACCCAAAATTCCTTGGCTGACAGTGTCCATAGAAGGCTTCTTCTGCTAGAGTGAGTGGGGCGGGCCAATCCCATTGGTGTGAGACAGTTCCTCAGATAACCTGGTCCCGTATCATGAAGGGATTTAAAGGTGATAATCAAAACTTTGAATTGGACCTGAAAGCAAACTGGCTACCAATGCAGTTTGCATAACAGCTCCAGCCTAGGAGTCTCCAGAACTATCTGTGCCACTGCATTCTGAACCAGCTGTAGTTTGCAAATATTCTTAGCTATCACATTTGAAGCCTTGAATGACATGGGGGCCAAGCTATTTGAGCAACTGTCTATTTTAAGGAAATACATCCATCTCACCAAACTGAATAGATTTGGGACACTAGACTTAACTTGTATTACCTGTGGTCATTTGATGGAAACTGGTACTAGCATCTACTCTATGAAATAGCTTCCATCCAAGGTACAGAAGGCCCCTATCTTCCTTGCTTTCCACGTGACTGTTAAGACAGCTTTCTCATCAGGCATTGGGCCAGGATGGAAGATAAGTCCAGCATTTGTGTTCTTGAGATGGAGTATTAGGGCAGTAGTGATATACGAGAGTTTTAATTTAGTTGTATTTGTTGTTCTTGTTGTTATATATATTCTGGGTTATCAACCTAGGCTTTTTATATATAACATGAGCAGCCATTTAATTTTTAAAAAAATAGGTAAATCATATTTACCTTCAAAAATCAAAGCGCTTATCCTTTTAAAAATACTTTTTGTTTCTGTGCAGCTTTCTCAACTTTGCACAAATGTTTGGATGCCTCTTTCCAACATACGTTTTGTACAATGACAGGCAGTACTGGGCCTTGGCAAGGTTTACATGACCCAGTAAATCATTAAATGGGCAATCATATGGGCTTGATTATGAATCCTTTCCATATGATTAGTCTGTGGGTTTGTGAATTGTATCAATGGAGTTACTTAGCTAAGTTCAGCATGGATAAGCATGTCATGTAAACAGCTTTTGCCATCCATTTGATGTAAGAGACTCCATATGCCAGATCATACTATATAAAGCACAAAGAAAAGCTTGCTATATTTATTTTGCATTTGTTCTCAGGATAGCTGGACTCTGTTCGGCTTGCACAATAGGTGAGGCATCAATATAAAGATAGTTGGTAAGAAACAAGGTGCAGCCTTTCCCTCTGATACATGCAGGATTTTTCTTGTTTACCATCTTTTCTTGCTATTTTGTAAGGCCTGTAACCTTTTTACTCCTCCAGGCTACACATACACACATTCAGGTCAGCTATCCAATCACCATTTCCTTTCCTTCTTTCCCATGGCAACCATCTTCTTTCAACAGGCTGTGATTGCTTGAAACATCCCAGCTTTTCCCTTCATCTCATTCTGCCTATTCGATCTTGTTGCCTTAATCTCATCATATCTTTTCTAGTGTTCTCAGCATGAGATGGTTTCAAAAAGTTCCTTTCTTCTGATTTGATGCTTTGCTCGGTACAGCCTTTGAAGCTATAAATAGGTTAATGTAATTCACATGTGTAGCTCTTAATTTTAGGGAGAGCACTGCTAAAATCATCATCATTATAGCTCTATAAAGGTAATTCTATATAGAAGACAAAATATTCTTTTGAACATTTTATTCTAGAATAAGGTGACCAGACGTCCCGGATTTGGCGGGACAGGCCCGATTTTTCATCATTTTTCCCGCGTCCCGCCCGCTTCTCAGAAACCCCCGCTTTATTTCGGCACTTGCTGGCTCTCCCGCCCATCATCAGCTGCCGCTAGCTCGCTCGTTCCTTTCCCCCATCTATTCTATTCTACACTAAAAATCTAAGCCAGCCCAGCCTGCCGCTCACTGATTGGCCTGGACTCCAGCCAATCAGTGAGCTGGCTGGGATGGAAAACTTTAAGCACGCGGCATCCTAGCCAGCTCACTGATTGGCTGGAGTCCGCTTAAGCACGCCGCGCGAGTCTCCATTTCATTTCGCCTTCGCCGTTTGCTTTTGCTGCTTCACTGGTGAGTAACCGGTGGGAATCGGGAGGCTTTGCCGCTTCGGGTGGGCGGCGGTGGCCTTTAGCAAGGGAAGGCCTTCCCTAGGGAGTCTGGATTTCCCCC